>NC_082639.1:93587142-93887321 GCF_028023285.1 Balaenoptera ricei
CGGTTTAGCCTGAAATTTGCACTCAGCTACCAACCCAGGTGATTTCTATTACATATTAATTTTTAAATTAATTTAGATTAAATCCATATCCTTCAGGCCTGTTGAATTTACTTTATCTGATTGTCTCTGCAAAATTGTGTGAGATTCACCATATAATGTGGTTGTTACTTCCAACCTCCCACTTTCATACCATCATATTCTCTTTCCTTACTTCCATGCCATATGGTACCCTATTTCTATAACTTTATAGCCCTATAGCCATATCCTCCTCAGGTAATCTGTTATTCCCTCTGTGTAGCTGCTCAGTGGGCTGCACTACAAATAAAATAATAAATATTAACATTATTGTTGACATTAACAATAATCCCAAATATGTTCATTGTCATCTATTCTTCAAGAACAAGAAAAACCCAAATAATCATTCTCCCTGGATAGCTCCTCAGAATACCTGGAGTAGAGCCCTCTCAACAATCCCTTCGCACACTTAGCTAGCAGTTCTGTCTGCATGATAGTAAACACAGAGTATTAAGTTTATCTAATTAATGAAATACTGAATATAGGAATAATAATAACTCACATAAATCTGACAAAGTAAGTTCAAATATTTTGTTCATTGTTCTATCCCAAGAAACATGGGGTTGAGCAAATCATTATTTATAAATGAGGAAACTGAGTCACAGAGTAATTAAAAATTGGAAAGGATATCAACTCATTCCTGCCACCTACTATTAAAGTGATGTCACTAGACTAGAAGGCTGGGAGGTGGGAGAAATTAAGGCTTGAATTTTGGAGCTCCATACTTTCCAGTAATATACACTGCCTCTTGGGCTTTTGTGACAGATTTTCTCCTTCAGAGTATCCCTGGATGCTTAATTTATTTTAGTTCACTTATAAAAGTGTATTAGAGCGAGTAGGACATACAAATATTTTTGTCAGTTAGTACTTTCATGAAGCGTCTTCATGGAAATGAGAAGTCATAATGGGAAGAAGATTGGAGAGGGAAATGGGTATTATAACATTATTTTTGCACTTTATTAACAAATATTAAATTCCATTAGTAGAGTAATTTGCTTGGTCTCCAACGTATCCAATCATGGTCTTAATTAACACTGAAAATGACCAGTGTCTTTGTTTAAAAACAAAAGCAAAATCCTTACACTAAAACAATAACATCAGAGAAAGAATGCACAGAGATTGTACTGTGATATTAACAAAGGAGGCCCATTGCAAGAAAGTAGGCTCTTCTAGAAATCAGCTGTACAAAGCAAACACATCTTTATGTGTAACCACTGTCATGCATGCAGGTAATCACCCAAGGTTATATAGATCATACCAGACTTACTCTTCCCTGGCAATATAACAAATGATAAAGAAATTTTAGCCTGAACCTTGTAGCTATGGAATTTGATTTTAAAGGCCAGAATGCTGTATAGTATGGAATTTTGTTTTTAAGATTATTTTAACCCTGGAATCTTTTTTTGTTGTTCCTGTACAAGGGACATCAGCTTCAGATCTTAAAGTGAACTAAGCGCCTTATGTGAAAGGACAGGTGTTTCCACTTCCCTGTTAATGCCTCTCTAAGTGTGGATGATGATGATCCTTATCAGTCATTACTAAATTTACTTCACAGAAATTAAGAATTAAATTACAGTTTCAAGGCTCATTAGGTCTTGTTAAATTTGTTGAATTGCCCACATGTGTATGTCTTGTCCTCCATGGGATATCTGTAAAGCAGGTGTTTCAATTCACTGGAATTTTGTTGCATTCTCTTCTGCCCAAAGATTATTTTACAATCGTGTTTGAAATTCCAGGTTGTGTTCTTATATTTGAAGATCAGACTTCAAACAGTCATATTTGACTATCAAGTTTAGCATAAAGAGAAATAATATGGAAATGGCCTCTTATGGGAGCTTTTAAAAAGGAGTACTGAATGTGAAATTCAAAGACACAGTAGGGACCATATTCCAAACTTAATTTCTTTCTCACTTGTCTCAATATTCTGATGCCAAATAATTCCAAATACAAGTGCAAGTGGAAAGAGTTTTTACATTTTTATCCAAGCCTATGGGGATATGTCTTCTAATGCGCTCAAGTACAACTCATTTCTCTTTGTTTGAATGCAGGAAATAGCAAACCAGATAAAATGACTGCTGTTGTATCAGTCCTCTTTGCCTCCATTGTCCTTATGCTCTCTCCTTAGCAAGAGGAAAATGCCCCAGACAATGTCACCTTCAATTTAATGTTCTACTTTGAAAACTTAAACCGAATCAAACAAACTGTATATTTTTGGATAAAAAAAACAAAACAAAAAAAAACCCACTAGATCTCAGTCAGGATCAGATCAAATAACTGTCTGGGCTTTAAAACAAATGCTTACATTTGTAAATCAGCTACTTCAAATATGATTAGAGAATCATACAGTTTTTGGAAGATCAGTTAACATGCCTGCTCTATTTCATAATATCATGAGACACTATAGTTTGTGCTAAATTTACATTGGAATTTTAGAAACACGATGGAATCTCACATTAAACGTCTTACAGAGGCATCCTGAGGGAATGCAATGTCATAAAAAGAGAGAAGAAATTGAGAATGGGTTTCAGCTTCTTTAATCCCAGTTGTTTTCTCTCCATCAGATAACAGTGCCTGCATTTAAGAATGAGAAGAAATACCTTGCCTGACATTGATGATGATGATGATGATGATAAAACCTGAGCCACCGGCAGCTATAAAATTACTCAAGGACTGTTTGCTATCCCTGTGGGCAGAGTGTTAGTAATTTTTCTTAGACCCATGAAACTAAAAATAGGAAAGTTTGTGAAATAAATGAGAATTTTTAATGGTAAAAAAGCAGAGCCTGTAGCAATTTTCTCAAGAAGTTAGTGTTTCATGTCCCACTTTTAGTAGCTGGAGTATTAATACAGCAGTATCACCTGTCCTCCAGCTACATACCCACACTCTCAAGGCAAATCAATATTCAAATCCTTGAAGACTTTCCAGAAAAGAACTGTTTACAGTTGTATCACTGAAACAAAGATAACTGAGCTTCCTAAAGTATGTATACATTTCCATTAGAGAGTGACTGAAATAGGCATTGGTAAATTCTCAATACTTTTTCAATACAACCCTAAAAGGCCAAGTAGAGTAGGATAATTTTGGTCTAGTAATTTATGATAGTAAAGGGTAGTACTTCTGAATATAGGCTTTAAAATCAAACAAATGTTTCAAATGTAGATGTACCAGTTTTCTCAATATTTAAGTTCTGAACATTTCAAAAAGTGGGTACAAGGGAAAAGATCTTTTAACTTTGTGTGACCTTGAGGAATCTCCTGCTCCAGTGTAAAACAGAAGGATAATATAGTAGTAAATAGGTCAGGGATTTGTTGTGAGGGAAAAATGGGATTGTCTTTATCACCTGCTAAGCATAGGGTACAGCACAGATTAAGCACTCAAAAAATATAAACTATTGTCATTAGTATGGTCATTGACCTTACTATTGTGAAATTACTCAAATCATCATTGTTTCTTAGAGATATAACCCTTTTGCTATTTATTCTGCAAACTTTGTGTTATAACAATAAATGTTATATAAATGGAATTCCAAACCACTAAAGCCTCATATACAATTACAGTTAAAACATAAAAATGCAACATTAATCAGTAGACTGCCTTTACGATTTTAATAGACAAAATGATAACTTTAAAAATTAACATTTAAGCATTTTAAAGTACTGCCTAGAATGCTTCCAAGTTTCAAGACACTCTAAACATAGCAGAAAATTCTTTCAAGATTCTCTGCTAATTTTTAGTTTCATATCAGAAGCAAACTCTTTTTAATGGCAATAATTCACAGCATAACTTTGCAAATGACAAAAAGGAAGTTCTCACTTCAGGCTTTGATTAAAAAGCACTGATTCAGAAGAGAGTTCAGACTTTTCCAAAGACCAACATATTTTAAAATGCCAGCCTGGCTTTATTTATTTATTTTTTTAATTGAGTATATGCACATTCTCTGCAGTGTTTTTGGACCCTCTATTATTTTCTTTACTAAGGCAGCTAAAGAAACCAAAATAGAAACCTTATAAGATTAATAATTAAATATTGCCTTAAGATACAATAATTTTGCTGATGAAACATTTTTTTCTTTGAGGTTTGTTGAAATTCAAAATCCATAATGAATTGGGATTATAGTACCTAATAACCAGGTTTTAAAAAATACATTGAAATTTAGCTCATAACTCTTCTTAAAAAATTACCAAAGGATACATAATTTATAAAATGTCATAATATGATTTTCTATACATACAAATAAAGTTTTCATTCTAAATTTTTCTACAGCTTTCTTTTTGCCCAGTATTTCCTAAATCTATATATAAAGATATACAAAATAACAATGGGAAAGTTAAGATTATAACAAAATAAATCACACTAGTAAGGCACTCAGTAATTTAATATGACTACAAAATGACATATGCATTTTTGCTCATAATTTAAATATAAGTAATTCAAATAGAAATAAAATATATAAGTACCATAATTAATGGAAGAAGATAAGATCATGTGAAAGATATTTTAATATCCTCCATTTGTTCTTCATATAAATTAAATGATGCATTTCTTCTTTTAGTTTTATAACATTGAAATATTTTCCATACCTAAATTGCATGTTACCTCCCTTTTTACAAAAACAAAGGTAAAAAAAGATGCTTATATTTCTACAAAAGAATCAAAAAATCATCAATTAAATTGTGTTTAAAAGGGTGTGGTTTTTTTTGATAATTTAATTATTTTGAATTACAAAGCTCCCATGAATTTCTGTGCATTTGAATAAATATATTGAATTAAATCACCCACCTACCTTCCTACTGTATGCCTTTAAAAAAATACAGTTACATTGCCCCACTTTTTTATTCTCCAAATAAGTAATATTCAGGTATAAACATCACAACATTTTTCTCTTCTAAATCTCTCAATTTTTTTTTTCAGGTTTTTTTTTTTTTTTTAACTTTGGGTTTATTTATTTAATTTATTTATTTATTTATGGCTGTGTTGGATCTTCGTTTCTGTGTGAGGGCTTTCTCTCGTTGCGGCAAGTGGGGGCCACTCTTCATCGCGGTGTGCGGGCCTCTCACTATCGCGGCCTCTCTTGTTGCGGAGCACAAGCTCCAGACGCGCAGGCTCAGTAGTTGTGGCTCATGGGCCTAGTTGCTCCGCGGCATGTGGGATCCTCCCAGACCAGGGCTCGAACCCGTGTTCCCAGCATCGGCAGGCAGATTCTCAACCACTGAGCCACCAGGGAAGCCCTCTCAATTTGTTTTTAAAACCCAAAATATACAAATGTTTTCATCATAATTTTTTAGGATATTTTTCAGATAAGCTTTAAAACAAACATCCAAACATACAATAATATTTATTATATATGAGTTTTAATTTTTCTCTGATGTCTTTAATTTTTATTGTAACCTTTCTTGATCATTTTAAAATCAGTTTTTAAATTACTTCTACTATTTTGTGATGTTCTGGTTAAGAATTTTAAAATGTCACTTTTTTTTTTTTTTTTTACTTTTTCCAGATTAGTTGCATGGCAACTTTCATCCCTGGGAAGCGTCCTTTGAAGACCACTGCAAAGTGAATGTGAATTCAGTGGGAGCTGCTCTGTCACTTAGGTTTAGCTGATAGCACCTTATGGAATAAACGTGCTAAGGTTGCCTGTAAGTGGTTCCAAGGTACTGATCTGAAATATAAATTCCTTTGTAGTTTAGATTCTAGCCATCTTAGAGAATACTTCCTAAAATCTAGTCAAGAAAATTGCAATCTCTGAGTCATTTTTTTCCAGGATTCTAAGATTTAAACTGGAGATGTCTTATATGGAATTTGATTTGCCCCAATAAACACAAATTTCTTCATAATAAGGGAATGGACTAATGAACTCTCACAACCTTTCACTTACTGAGAGTGGTATATGGGAATGTGATTGGGCAACCACTATTCTTTCCACTGTCAAAAGCACAAAAACTGGATGGAGTTAGAGTCTGTCATACAGAGTGAAGTAAGTCAGAAAGAGAAAAACAAATACAGTATGCTAACACATATATACGGAATCTAAGGAAAAAAAAAAAAAAAAGGCCATGAAGAACCTAGTGGCAAGACGGGAATAAAGACACAGACCTACTAGAGAATGGACTTGAGGATATGGGGAGGGGGTGGGGTGAGATGTGACAGGGTAAGAGAGTGTCATGGACATACATACACTACCAAATGTAAAATAGATAGCTAGTGGGAAGCAGCCGCATAGCACAGGGAGATCAGCTTGGTGCTTTGTGACCACCTAGAGGGGTGGGATGGGGAGGGTGGGAGGGAGGGAGATGCAAGAGGGAAGAGAAATGGGAACATATTGTATATGTATAACTGATTCACTTTGTTATAAAGCAGAAGCTAACACACCATTGTAAGGCAATTATACTTTAATAAAGATGTTTAAAAAAAAAAAAAAAAAAAAAGCACAAAAACTACCAAACCAGAATCTCAGTGGGCAGAGCAGTAGGGTCCACTGCAACTACAGGAGAGGGGGATACTATTTTGCAATAATTTAGTTTGGGTCTTGCAGAATATATGACAATGAACAGACTTGGAATTATTGTCAATGTATCTTTGACATAATATTAAATTTTAGTACCACTGGAGAGTCCTACTCCTTGAAAGAGTTTAGGAACTGCCTCTATCCTTCCTTCATTCCACATTCAACTAGATTTTTATGTTTTTTACTTTATGCTGACCCTCTACTGTTGTTTCCTATTCTATTCAAATGATGTGTTTAGCCAGCCAATATAACCTGTTAACACATCGAGTTTCCTTGCAGTGATTCAGTAGCTGTCACAGTAATCAGCATGGGAACACCTAAATGCTATAGATGGCTTCCTATTGATTGCCATAAAAACACACAAATAAAATGTGAACTCTAAAAATCTATTTACAGCCATAGATGTAATCCTTAAGTACAGTTTGCTGATTTTCAGCTGGCTTTGCTTGAGCAACTCCTTTCTTTCAAGGACATCCATCACACAGCAACATTATTTATTTATTTATTTTTTTAGAAATTCACGTTCTTATTTATTGATTGATTGATTGATTGCTGTGTTGGGTCTTCGTTTCTGTGCGAGGGCTTTCTCTAGTTGTGGCAAGTGGGGACCACTCTTCATCGCGTTGCGCGGGCCTCTCACTATCGCGGCCTCTCTCGCTGCGGAGCACAGGCTCCAGACGCGCAGGCTCAGCAATTTGTGGCTCACGGGCCTAGTTGCTCCGCGGCATGCGGGATCTTCCCAGACCAGGGCTCGAACCCGTGTCCCCTGCATTGGCAGGCAGATTCTCAACCACTGCGCCACCAGGGAAGCCCCACACAGCAACATTATAATAAAGCCTACAATTACAGGTATTTGGGAAACACCTATCCTTTAATAAAAAAACAAGATGACACTTTCTTGACAGTAACTAATAAACCCATTTGACCTGGATGTACTTTATATCCATGTTATATTTTACTGCATGGTCAATGTTTGTATGACAAGTCACCATTTGGGGGACACAGTGGCAAATAGGAAAACCACTGGAGTCATATGTCTTAAATTGAATTCCTCTTCTGAAACTTCCAGGCCATGTGTACTTAATCTATCTCAACAGCTTTGAGTCTCAGTTCTTCTTATCTGCAACTTGGAAATACTAGTTCTTTCCATTCCTGGAATTATAACATTCAGAGAATTTCAGAATTCCATGACAGCTTAAAGGTTATTTACTCAAATGCCTTTATTTTCAATTTAGAAACTGAAGGCCAGCATTGGGGCTTAACTGTAGTCTTATATCTTGTGTGAAAATTGTTCCTGAGAGAGAAGTAGCAGGGGTGATATTCACAAATTTAGTAACTGGTAAAACAGGGGTACCCATCAGGCAGAAACAGTGATGGGCTAATGCGAACACTTGCTTGCTGTAACTGATTATGCCTCTATTAGTGTGTTCTGGTTGGGTAATGTATTAGTTTGCCAGGACTGCTGTAACAAAGTACCACGAACTGAGTGGCTTAAACAACAGACATTTATTGTCTCAACGTTCTGGCAACTAGAAGTCCAAGATCAAGGTGTCAGCAAGTGTTAGTCCCCTCTGAGGGCTGAGAGGAAGAATCTATTCCATGCCTCTCCTGTAGCATCTGGTAATTTGCTGGGAATCTTTAGCATTTCTTGGTTTGTGGAAGAATCCAAATAAGGCCACATTCTAAGGTACTGGGGGTTTGAACTTCAATATACAAATTTGGGGGGACACATTTCTCAACCCATAATAAGTAGAATACAAATGTAGTATACAAGGGTGTTACAGCATGAATTACTAATATTCCATTGGTAAATATAAACACTCCCTGAAATATTCAGTAATATCTCTCTCATAGTGCCATTGATTTTCCAATAATTCTTTTTCTCTAGAAAAGTGTATAGAAAAATGTCACCTAGAAATAAATTGATATGTAGTTTTCAAACTATTTGTAATGATAATAAAATTGATATCTTTATGACCAAAACTTAGAAAATCTATCAGATGCTGTGAAAAAAACATGGTTTTAGTAGCATCTAACATGTTACATCCTGGCACTTTAGCCCTTATTCTTTAATGTCAGCAGTCAATAAAATGAACATATTAAACCAGGATAGCATTCATCACCAACGGTTGGCAGGAATTTGCAAAGCTAAACATTTCTCAAGGCTTAACAACAATGACAATTCAGAAAGAAACAAGTAAACATAATGCAATAAAATCTCAGGCTGACACCAAACAAGTTCCATGCACACATACATACATATTTACCTGTGCACCATAAGAGGTGAGACTTGTATCCTGCGTTCTCACTGAGAAAGGGAACTCTCTGGCTCAATCTCATAAAAACAGCACTGGCCAGTCCAATTCCAACATCCAGAAGAGACATTAAATGCAAACTCAAGGTCTTAATGCCAGTGCTGAGGTTTCCACAGTGCAAAGCTGAGATGTATTTTATTTCCTTGAGCTTTATGAGGGTAATATGTTATAATGTGTAGCCAAGTAATAGATAAGCCTGATACTTTAAGGCTGCAGTTGTGGACATTTGGTTATGAGCAAAAGTGCTGGGGGCATACTTTTATTGAGGGGCTGTATTTCATCACAGTATCCTTCCACTCTAGCTTGTAAGAGTAAATGCAGTGGAGCTCATTTAAAATTCTCCTAAACACTGTCTTTGGAGAGAAAGAGAGTTCTGGTTTACCAACAGTACCACGGGCTTTTTCTTTCTTTTCTTGGCACTTTCTTCATTGAATAAGTGATGACAACCTGGGAGCATTAGCACTTTGGAAATAATGTGAACTCCTTCAGGATATTAGGGTATCCAAATGTGTCACTTTAAACTATAAAGTCGTTGTAGAATTTCTTTTTACCTCCATTATATGTCGTATTTTATCGATATATAGTATCTTAACAATCATTTACATTTTCAAATAATCATTTTGTAAAACATTCTTTTCTTTTTGGCATCTTTCATTTGCAATATATTTCAGTAATTGCTTTAGGAAGTCTTTTGTTCTGACTTCATGTAACAAAACTCTCCACTCTGATTCCATTGAAACTTACAGAACAAGGATATGGGAACATAGAAAATCACTAAAGTAATGATCTGAGCTATGTTTATGGATTCAACTAAGGGAAATCTCAGGCCTATGTGGATTCACTCTACTGTAGCATTTGCCTGAAAGCAGACCACTAGTTAGAGTAATACTATACCAGAATGCAGCACAAGCTATGGTAAAGGCCATGTTGATATATTAAAACACACTTGAAAAGGATAAGAGGGAGGGAAAGTGTACTATGCATCACTTAGAGAAACAATAATAGTATGATAGCTAACATGTATTTGACATTCATAATGTGTCATGCACCATGCAGAGTACTTTATACAGATGACCATAGTAATATTCACAACAATCTGACTCAATAGATGATATCATTATCTCCATTTTGTGGAAAACTGAAGTTCAAACAAGGAAATAAAGTATCTTTTGATCTTCTCCTGCATGGATCCAGTTTATGTTGAAAAAAATCAAGATAAGGAAACTCAGAAGTCATTTTCTGTGGAAGTACTTTGTTTGATATTAGATTGGAATACTGAAGTGCAATGGAAATAAATGGATTAGAAAATAAATACATGCTTGTTTTTTGCATCTGCATTAACACTATTAATTGGAAACAAGAAAGCAGAAAATTCATGCCAATTTGAGGTTTCCATTAAAAGAAATTTTTGCTAAGGAAAAAAAAATCAATGATGTTTTTCTTTATGTCAAAAGTCTTATGATGAAAGACAAAAAAGAAACATTTTCTAAAGAAAATTTTTAAAAAGTTACTGAAGGATGATTCTTTTTAGGCTTCTAATATATAATAAAAGAAAAAAGAAAAATTAAACCATAAAATAAATGAATACTATGCCTTTCATAATAAGGCAAACAATTACACCTTTTAAAATTTCCACCTGGAAAGTCTTCTAACAATTCACCCTTAAAGATCATCACAGAATCTCACTGTAAGCCACTGAAAAGGCTGCCATCATCTTTTGTAAAGGGCTGCATTTAAGGCACTACCTTAGTCCGTATATTTATAATGTCTTTTTCTCTTTAATGACAAAACAAATGGACAAAGCAATAAAACCCCCAGCCTCCACAGTCCCTGGTCAGTAACCCACAGGGCATCTTAACTCATTAGTTACCAAAGACCACCTTTCACATAGCTCTCATGTGCACCTACCACCATAGTCCACAAGGAGGCTTTAAGTATGAACCTTCGATCCTGAAAGAAGGTGCCCAGTGTCCTGAACATAATCCTGCTTTCATTCTAATCCTTCAGCTTCTTCCATCAACAGAGACCCCAGAAGCCAATACAATTAAAGAAGATTCTTTTTCTCTTCCTCTCCCAGTCATATTTTTTCCACAAGAGCAATGACTCGCTCTTTATACAGCTTTTCTTTTCCATTTTGTTAGGTTCTCTACCACCGTTATGTGGTCTGTTATCTTCATAGCATTTCCACACCATTGTGATGTTGATCACTGGCTTTTTACAACATTATTTGTTGCATACATAATAAATATTATTATTTTTTTAGTTGCCTCTGGGTTAACATCGTATGGGCACTGGGATGATTGCTCCTGGAGTGTTCGGTTGTAGTTTGTAGGGCTTGAGTTAGCCTCTGGTCCACATATTGAGAGGGAGTTTCCATCTCAATTGTTGGTTAAGTAGTCTATTTATCCTTTCAATTAGCCGGGCAGCAGTAGCGTTGTACGGCAGGTCGAAATGCTGGTGTATGACATTTTTATCAGCCCATTTCTGAACTTCATGGCCAGTAAAGTGGATTCCTTGGTTCCTAATAACCATGCCCTTAGGGGTCCTGTATGTTGCACACAGCTGTTCTAGACCCTGACTAGTGGTTTTCTGCATTGCTCAGCAACCCTGGTAGGCCTTTTGTAACATCTTCCACCTGTTGTGAGGCATTGTAGACAGCATATAGCTGTAGTTCCATCACACTGTATCATTGCTCTGCCCCCCTCCATAGGTTAGAAGTGAGGTCCTGGAGTGACACCCCACTGTGTACGGCAGGCAGGCCACAGCAGCTATCTTCCTCAATAAATATTATTTTTAATTGATTGCTATGCCTAAGTAACTTTCTTTCTTCCTTTCTTCTTTCTTTTGCTTTCTCTGTTCCAAAATATGTCATTGTTTTCTTCTTAATCATTATCCGTTAGCTTTACCTATCTGGTTTCTTCTAAGATTCTCAGCAAAGTCAAAATATAAATGATGAAAAACATGAAAATGAAAAATATAACTTAGAAACTAGAATGTTAAAAGATACACGAAATACCCCAAGTTCCATTATATATGCAAGTAACTGTAACTTCTGAAAAAAATAGATGATTTTACCCAATGTTAAGTATTTAAGTTGCTAAGCCCTAAAGAATTTTAATTCCATGAAATCTTCATTAAATATAGGGAGAGAAAAATAAAACATAAACTTTATTGTGATGATAAACACTTCATCCAGGAGATGCAGTATAGAGCAGTGGTTAGAAAATGAGGTTCTGGAGTTAAGGATATATGGATTTGATTTCTACTTTCATCTTGTACTTATTATATGAGTCTGACCAATACTCTGTAAGCCTCTTTATTTGCTTGTAAAATGAGCATAATAATGGTACCTATCTCATTGGGTTATTTAGACGATTACATAAGGAAAAACAAAAAAATAGCACAGAGAAGTGTCTAGAGAAAAATACCTTGTAAATTTTAATAATTATCATTATTAGTCACAACTAAAGTATTAATTAAGAAACTATGGAATTTTTACATTACTGTGATCCTAAACTCATAGGCTAGGTAATCCTTCAATTAAAGAAGGCAGAGGAGGAGGAGGAGGAGGGGAGAAAGGCATATAGCTCACATGATGTGCATACCTTGTTGGTAGGCTGTGCTTCTATTTCACTTTATCATTGCTTTGGGATCCAGGCTATCAGAGCAAGCTCTGTCTGGAATGTTTGCTTTTGTGGCAGAAAGGGGAAAAAAAGACACAAAAAATACTTGCTGGCTCTTCAAGCTTTTACCTGAATAGAGTCTTAACTTATTACCATTAAGTCTTAACCTGGTAAAACAAAGAATCCAAGAGTTCCGGAAACTTTGCATTGACAGAGATTAAAATCCTAAGTGTTATACACTGGATGATATAATATTCAACCTAGATCAGTAATCTAAATTAGCACCTAAGTTGAATTTTATTAATTTTTTTGAAGGAAAGTAACTACACATTGAAAAATCCATAAGACTTGGCCCTAAATTCTGACTTTCTATGCTACGCAACTGCTTATACACGTTAGTAGAAGACAGTTATGTAATTTTATCATTGAAATTAAAGTTTCTAAAAGTATTTATTTTGATAAGGAATTTATCCATGTACCCAGGCAATTTTCCTGAACCAAAAATCAAGTTTGCTTGGCATTTTTACCATGAATACAGAAATGCTTTTGATACAGAGGAAAGGGCCTGCACAGTGCCCCCTTACCAATACTTGTATTTCCCCCTAAATAATATTCAAGAACAATATGTCTACTGACAGTCTATGAACCTGAGACAGGCTGAGCAGTTTACAACTTTAATGTTTGTTGCCAATGAGAGATGCTACCTTCCTTCCCAAAATCTCCATTAAAAGCCATGGATAAATCCACATCTCACGTCTCCACAAGCTCAGTTAAAGAGAGAAATATCCAAAATAAACATGTCCCCTACCTCTTTGATTACATTGTGATTAACCTCCTTTACTAGTTAAATTTTCTGGAAAGCTCACCCGCCCTGTCTCCCTCCATTCACTGATTTCTCTCCCTGATTCATTCCTCACGTCCCTACTATCTGACCTCTGATCCCACGCTTACACAGTACTCAAGCCATTTGAAATGTGTGGAAAGATTATGCAATTGGCCATTTGAGTATGCTCAAAACACTAACTTTTTTTCTTAACCACCTTTTAAAATCTCAGTGAAAATAAGGTACGAATTGAATAATCTGTGTAGCCAGGTGGCTGCTGGATTGAATATTTATAAATTTAGCAGTGACATTAGAATGAGCAGTTTCAGTGACTATCTCACTTTTCATAATATATCAGTGCTACGCTATACTGGAAGCAATCTGTCTTGAAACTTTCTCTTCCTTTGGCTCTCAAGACACTACCTTTTCTTGATTTGCCTTCCAACTCTCTCAACACTCCTCAACCAATTTTTTGTTTTTGAGGCTAGTGGCTACTCTTATTCTAGATATTCCTTAACTGCTGGTGTAAATCAAAATATTATTTTTTCTCCCTTTCTTCTTAGTCTACATAGATTTCTCTGACTGAGTTCATTCTTTCTCCCAACTCTGAATTTGTCTGTATCATGTTTCAGCCTCACAGTGAATGGTATTAGTGAGCACTTTTGTGCCTGCATCAGAAATAAAAGTTTCACTCTTGATTCTTTCCTCTCCTTTATCTCATCACATTCCAACAACCATTTAGTTCCCTTTCTCCTCCTTCTAAATATATCTCAAAGCAATCCTTTTCCTTGCCTTAATCCTTAGGGCTACTTTCAGTTTGCATTATTTGTTACCTAGCTTTATATATTCTATCAAGTGGTTTATGAGGAAAAATAAAAAATAAAACAGCCTCAGGAGTGTGATCACATGTTTGAGAACCTGGCTGGTCTTCTCTTTAAAGCCAGATTCAGTGAGAGCTCTCACATTTCTTCTGGGCCACTGCACATGCAAGCATGTATCATGCAGGCAGATGGCTATGCCTAGGCTCAATAACAAACATAAGTGAATATGAATAAGTAAATAATAACCACCAACCAATTTATTATATCTTGTTTATAGCCCCACAAACAGTGCAGGTTGATGGAGTCATTTGAAGGGGGAAAAGGAAACTAGCATATATTGATACCTACTAAATGCCCAACTATCCTAGGTATTTTACATATATTATTTCACTACACTACAGAATTTTTTTCTTTAACATCTTTATTACAGTATAATTGCTTTAAATGTTGTGTTAGTTTCTGCTGTATAACAAAGTGAATCATCTATATGTATACGTATATCCCCATATCGCCTCCCTCTTGCGTCTCCCTCCCACCCTCCCTATCCCACCCCTCTACGTGATCACAAAGCACCAAGCTGATCTCCCTGTGCTATGCAGCTGCTTCCCACTAGCTATCTATTTTACATTTGCTACTGTATATATGTCAATGGTACTCTCTCACTTCGTCCCAGCTTACCCTCCCCCTCGTGTCCTCAAGTCCATTCTCTACATCTGCGTCTTTATTCCTGTCCTGACCCTATGATCATGAGAATCATTTTTTTTTAGCTTCCATACATATGTGTTAGCATGTGGTATTTGTTTATCTCTTTCTGACTTACTTCACTCTGTATGACAGACTCTATGTCCATCCACCTCACTACAAATAACTCAATTTCGTTCCATTTTATGGCTGAGTAGTATTCCATTGTATATATGGGCCACATCTTCTTTATCCATTCATCTGTCAATGGACAGTTAGGTGGCTTCCATGTCCTGATATTGTAAATAGTGCTGCAATGAACACTGTGGTACATGTCTCTTTTTGAATTAAGGTTTTCTCAGGGTATATGCCCAGTGGTGGGATTGCTGGGTCATATGATAGTTCTATTTTTATAGTTCTATTTTTAGTTTTTTAAGGAACCTCCATACTGTTCTCCATAGTGACTGTATCAATTTACAGTCCCACCAACTGTGCAAGAGGGTTCCCTTTTCTCCACACCCTCTCCAGCATTTGTGGTCTGTAGATTTTTGGATGATGGCCATTCTGAACGGTGTGAGGTGGTACCTCATTGTGGTTTTGATTTGCACTTCTCTAATGATTAGTGATGTTGAGCATTCTTTCATGTGTTTGTTGGCAATGTGTATATCTTCTTTGGAGAACTGTCTATTTAGGTCTTCTGACCATTTTTGGACTGGGTTGTTGTTGTTTTGATATTGAGCAGCATGAGCTGCTTGTATATTTTGGAGATTAATCCTTTGTCAGTTGCTTCATTTACAAACATTTTCTCCCATGCTGAGGGTTGCCTTTTCTTCTTGGTTATGGTTTCCTTTGATGTGCAAAAGCTTTTAAGTTTCATTAGGTCCCATTTGTTTACTTTTGTTTTTATTTCCATTTCTCTAGGAGGTGGGTCAAAAAGGATCTTGCTGTGATTTATGTCATAAAGTGTTCTGCCTATGTTTTCCTCTAAGAGTTTTATAGTGTCCAGTCTTACATTTAGGTATCTAATCCATTTTGAGTTTATTTTTGTGTATGGTGTTAGGAAGTGTTCTAATTTCATTCTTTTACATATAGCTGTTCAGTTTTCCCAGCACCACTTATTGAAGAGGCTGTCTTTTCTCCATTGTATATTCTTTCCTCCTTTGTCAAAGATAAGGTGATCATATGTGCATGGGTTTATCTCTGGGCTTTCTATCCTGTTCCATTGATCTATATTTCTGTTTTTATGGCAGTACCATACTGTCTTGATTTACTGTAGCTTTGTAGTATTGTCTGAAGTCAGGGAGCCTGATTCCTCCAGCTCCATTTTTCTTTCTCAAGATTGCTTTGGCTATTTGGGGTGTTTTGTGTTTCCATACAAATTGTAAAATTTTTGTTCTAGTTCTGTGAAAAATGCCATTGGTCATTTGATAGGCATTGCTTTGAATCTGTAGACTGCCCTGGGCAGTATAGTCATTTTCACAATGTTGAGACTTCCAATCCAAGAACATGGTATATCTCTCCATCCGTTGGTATCATCTTTAATTTCTTTCATCAGTGTCTTATAGTTCTCTGTATACAGGTCTTTTGTCTCCTTAGGTAGGTTTATTCCTAGGTATTTTTTCTTTTTGTTGCAATGGTAAATGGGAGTGTTTCCTTAATTTCTCTTTCAGATTTTTCATCATTAGTGTATAGAAATGCAAGAGATTTCTGTGCATTATTTTGCGTCCTGCTGCTTTACCTAATTCATTGATTAGCTCTAGTAGTTTTCTGGTAGCATCTTTAGGATTCTCTATGTATAGTATCATGTCATCTGCAAACAATGACAGTTTTACTTCTTTTCCGATTTGGATTCCTTTTATTTATATTTCTTTTCTGATTACTGTGGCTAAATCTTCCAAAACTATGTTGAATAATAGTGGTGAGAGTGGGCACTTGTTGTCTTCTTCCTGATCTTGGAGGATATGGTTTCAGTTTTTCACCATTGAGAATGATGTTGGCTGTGGGTTTGTCATACATGGCCTTTATTATGTTGAGTTAGGTTGCCTCTAAGCCTACTTTCTGGAGAGTTTTTATCATAAATGAGTGTTGAATTTTGTCAGAAGCTTTTTCTGCATCTATTGAGGTGATCATATGGTTTTATTCTTCAATTTGTTAATATGGTGTATCACATTGATTGATTTGCATATTGAAGAATCCTTGCATTCCTGGGATAAACTCCACTTGATCATGGTGTATGATCCTTTTAATGTGCTGTTGGATTCTGTTTGCTAGTATTTTGTTGAGGATTTTTGCATCTATGTTCATCAGTGATATTGGCCTGTAGTTTTCTTTCTTGTGACCTTTTTCTGGTTTTGGTATAAGGGTGACGGTGGCCTAATAGAATGAGTTTGGGAGTGTTCCTCTCTATGCTATATTTGGAAGAGTTTGAGAAGGATAGGTATTAGCTGTTTTCTAAATGTTTGATAGATTTCACCTGTGAAGCCATCTGGTCCTGGGCTTTTGTTTGTTGGAAGATTTTTAATCACAGTTTCAATTCCAGTGCTTGTCATTGATCTGTTCAAAGTTTCTATTTCTTCCTGGTTCAGTCTTGGAAGGTTGTGCTTTTCTAAGAATTTTTCCATTTCTTCCAGGTTGTCCATTTTATTGGCATAGAGTTGCTTGTAGTTATCTCTCATGATCCTTTGTATTTCTGCACTGTCAGCTGTTACTTCTCCTTTTTCATTTCTAATTCCATTGATCTGAGTCATCTCCCTTTTTTTCTTATGGAGTCTGGCTAATGGTTTATTAATTTTTTTATCTTCTCAAAGAACCAGCTTTTAGTTTTATTGATCTTTGTTAGCGTTTCCTTCATTTCTTTTTCATTTATTTCTAATCTGATCTTTATGATTTCTTTCCTTCTGCTAACTTTGGGGTTTTTTTGTTCTTCTTTCCCTAATTGCTTTAGGTGTAAAGTTAGGTTGTTTATTTCAGATGTTTCTTGTTTCCTGAGGTACGATTGTCTTGCTATAAACTTCTCTCATAGAACTGCTTTTGCTGCATCCCATAGGTTTTGGGTCATTGTGTTTTCATTGTCATTTGTTTCTAGGTATGTTTTGATTTCCTCTTTGATTTCTTCAGTGATCTCTTGGTTATTAAGTTGTGTATTGTTTAGCCTCCATGTGTTTGTATTTTTTACAGATTTTTTTCCTGTAATTGATATCTAATCTCGTAGCGTTGTGGTCAGAGAAGATACTTGATATGATTTCAATTTTCTTAAATTTACCAAGGCTTGATTTGTGACCCAAGATATGATCTATCCTGGAGAATGTTCCATGAGCACTTTAGAAGAAAGTATATTCTGTTGTTTTTAGATGGGAAGTCCTGAAAATATCAATTAAGTCCATCTTGTTTAATGTGTCATTTAAAGCTTGTGTTTCCTTATTTATTTTCATTTTGGATGATCTGTCCATTGGTGAAGGTGGGGTGTTAAAGTCCCCTACTTTTGTTGTGTTATTGTCGATTTCCCCTTTTATGGCTGTTAGCATTTGCCTTATGTATTGAGTTACTCCTATGTTGGGTGCATAAATATTTACAATTGTTATATCTTCTTCTTGGATTGATCCCTTGATCATTATGCAGTATCCTTCTTTGTCTCTTGTAATAGTCTTTGTTTTAAAGTCTATTTTGTCTGATATGAGAATTGCTACCCAGCTTTCTTTTGATTTCCATTTGCATGGAATATCTTTTTCCATCCTCTCCCTTTCAGTCTGTATGTGTCCCTAGGTCTGAAGTGGGTCTCTTGTAGACAGCATATATATGGGTCTTGTTTTTGTATCCATTCAGCAAGCCTGTGTCTTTTGGTTGGAGCATTTAATCCATTTACATTTAAAGTAATTATCGCTATGTATGTCCCTATTACCATTTTCTTTATTGTAATGGGTTTGTTTTTGTAGGCCTTTTCCTTCTCTTGTGTTTCCTGCCTAGAGAAGGTCCTTTGTTGTGCATTTGTTGTGAAGCTGGTTTTGTGGTGCTGAATTCTCTTAATTTTTGCTTGTCTGTAAGGGTTTTAATTTTTCTGTCAAGTCTGAATGAGATCCTTGCTAGGTAGAGTAATCTTGGTTGTAGGTTTTTACCTTTCATCACTTTAAATATGTCATGCCACTCCTTTCTGGCTTGCAGAGTTCCTGCTGAAAGATCAGCTGTTAACCTTATGGTGATTTCCCTTGTTTGTTATTTGTTGCTTCTCCCTTGCTGCTTTTAATATTTTTTCTTTGTATTTAATTTTTGATAGTTTGATTAATATGTGTCTTGGCGTGTTTATCCTTGGATTTATCCTGTATGGGACTCTCTGCACTTCCTGGATTTGATTGACTATTTCCTTTCCCATGTTAAGGAAGTTTTCAACTATAATCTCTTCAAATATTTTCTCAGTCCCTTTCTTTTTCTCTCCTTCTGGGACCCCTATAATTAGAATGTAGGTGTGTTTAATGTGGTCCCAGAGGTCTCTGAGACTGTCCTCAATTCTTTTCATTTTTTTTTTTTTCTTTATTCTGCCCTTTATTCAGCAGTTATTTCCACTATTTTATCTTCCAGGTCCCTTATCTGTTCTTCTGCCTCAGTTAGTCTGCTATTGATTCCTTCTAGAGAATTTTAAATTACATTTGTTGTGTTTTTCATCATTATTTGTTTGCTGTTTAGTTCTTCTAGGTCCTTGTCAAACGTTTCTTATATTTTCTCCATTCTATTTCCAAGATTTTGCATCATCTTTACTATTATTATTCTGAATTCTTTTTCAGGTAGACTGCCTATTTCCTCTTCATTTGTTTAGTCTGGTGGGTTTTTACCTTGCTCCTTCATATGCTGCATATTTCTCTGTTTTCTCATTTTGTTTAATTTAGTGTGTTTGGGTTCTCCTTTTCGCAAGCTGCAGGGTCATAGTTCCCGTTGTGTTTGGTGTCTGCCCCTAGTGGGTGAGGTTGGTTCAGTGGCTTGTGTAGGCTTCTTGGTGGAGGTAACTGGTGCCTGTGTTCTGATGTGTGGGTCTGGATCTTGTCCTCCTGGTGGTCAGGGCCGCATCTGCTGGTGTGTTTTGGGGTGTCTGTGAACTTAGTATGACTTTTGGCAGCCTCTCTGCTAATGACTGGGGTTGTGTTCCTGTCTTGCAAGTTGTTTGGCCTGGGGCATCCAGCACTGGAGCTTGCTGGCCGTTGGGTGGAGCTGGGTCTTAGTGTTGAGATGGAGATCTCTAGGGAGAGCTCTTGCTGAGTGATATTACGTGGTGCTGGGAGGTCTTTGTTGTTCCAGTGCCCAGGGCTCGGCTCTCCCACCTCAGAGGCTCAGGCCTCACACCTGGCCAGAGCACCAAGACCCTGCCAGCCACACTGCTCAGAAGAAATGGAAGAAAAAAAGGAAAAAAAAAAAAAATAATAATAATAAAATTTTTTAAAATAAAATAAAATATTTAAAAAAAGAAGAGAGCAACCAAACCAATAAACAAATCCACCAATGATAACAAGCACTAAAAACTAAACTAAGATAAACATAAAAATCAGAAACAAATCAGTCACAGAAAGCAAACCCCAAGTCTACATTTGCTCCCGAAGTCCACTGCCTCAATTTTGGGAACATTTGTTGTCTATTCAGGTATTCCACAGATTCAGGGTTCATCAAGTTGACTGTGGGGATTTAATCCGCTGTTTCTGAGGCTGCATGGAGAAATTTTCCTTTCTCTTCTTTGTTCGCACAGCTCCTGTGGTTCAGCTTTGGTATTGGCCCCGCCTCTGCATGTAGGTTGCCCTCAGACGTCTGTTCTCTGCCCAGACAGGAAGGGGTTAAAGCAGTGGCTGATTAGGGCTCTCTTGCTCACTCAGGCTGGGGAGAGGGAGGGGTACGGTAGTCATAATTGGAATTTGGGGCCAGCCTGTGGTGGCAGAGGCCAGCATGACATTGCAACAGCCTGAGGTACACCATGTGTTCTCCCAGGGAAGTTGTCCCTGGATCTCAGGACCCTGGCAGTGGCGGGCTGCACAGCCTTCGGAGGGATGAGGGGGTAGTGACCTGTGCTTGCACACAGGATTCCTGGTGGCAGCGGCAGCAGCATTAGTGTTTCTTGCCTGTCTCTGCAGTCCGAGCTGATAGCCGCACTCGCACCCATCTCTGGAGCTCGCATAGGCGGTCATTTGCCTTCTGTGGGCACACGGGGAAGGAATCCCCTCTCCTCACACACCCTGAGACGATTGTCTCTTGCCTCTTCAGCAGGTCCAGACTTTTTCCCGGACTCCCTCCCAGCTAGCTGTGGCACACTAGCCCCCTTCAGGCTGTCTTCACGCAGCCAACCCCAGTCCTCTCCCTGGGATCTGATCTCCAAAGCCCGAGCCTCAGCTCCCAGCCCCCCACCCGCCACAGCAGGTGAGCAGACAAGCCTCTCAGGCTGGTGAGTGCTGGTCGGCACTGATCGTCTTGGCAGGAATCTCTCCGCTTTGCCCTCTGCAACCCTGTTGCTGCGCTCTCCTCTGTGGCTCTGAAGCTTCCCCCCTGCCCATCCCCCATCTCCACCAGTGAAGAAGCTTCCTAGTTTGTGGTAACTTTTCCTCCTTCACAGCTCCCTCCCAGAGGTGAAGGTGCCCTCCCTATTCTTTTGTCTCTATTTTTTTCTTTTTACTTTTGCCCTACGCAGGTATGTGGGGATTTTCTTGCCTTTTGGAAAGTCTGAGGTCTTCTGCCAGCATTCAGTAGGTGTTCTGTAGGAGTTGTTCCACATGTAGATGTATTTATGATGTATTTGTGGGGAGGAAGGTAATCTCCATGTCTTACTCCTCCACCATTTTGGAGGTCTCCCACTACAGAGTTTTTGAGGGCAAGGATTGTGTCCTGTTCAGTTCTAAAGTTTCTTATATAGTTGATATTCAATAAAATTTGCTTATTAATTAAAGTGTTATTGCAACTCCATGAAGTGAATTCTACTACTATGGCAATTTAACAGATGAGCAATTCAATATTTGGAACATCAATCTAGACTAAGTTTCATTCATTTATTGAATATATTTAAAGTCCCTGTGACCTCTAAGGATATATGACTTTTTGAACAAGATAAGTTAAAGTTGTTATTCTCACAAAAGTTTAAATCTTGTGAAGGAGACAGACAATACAAGAAAAAGAGGGATAGGTAGATAATGCAGCATCCTGTTTTAGTCACTATTCTTACTTGTAAGATAACCTAAAAACCCACATAATAGTCAACAGTCATTCATTTAGCAAATGCTTATTGACACCTATAGGAGTAACTAAGCTATTTTTTCAGATAGTTGTAATCTCTATGAGTAAAATAAAACAGGATCATGTGACAAAGTGAATGAGGAGAAGTAGGGTAACATTAAGTGGTAGAGTCAGGAAAGGATAATATCAGGTGATAACATTTGTATGAATAGTGAAAAGGAGTAATCCATGTGAAAATCTGGGGAAGAGGAGTTCTGGGGAGAGAAAAAATAAATGCAAATGTCCAGGAAACAAACCATGCCAGAGTGGCAGCCCTAGCGGGCACAAGTAGATTATAGAATCTGATCCCAAAGACCCTACTGTCTCAGGTCAACTCAATAGCTATACAAAAATTTAGCTTGAATTTTTATCTTCTCAGAAAATGCCCTTATATGTTTATGGGCATTTTGCATATTGGAGTTGTAAATATCAAGTAAAGCTACATGGCAAATAAGTTCATCTGTACCATTTTTCTAGGTTCCACGTATAAGTGATATTATACGATATTTGTTTTTCTCTTTCTGACTTACTTCACTCTGTATGACAGTCTCTAGGTCCATCAACAATGGCACAAATGGTACAATTTCGTTCCTTTTTATGGCTGAGTAATGTTGCATTGTATATATGTACCACATCTTCTTTATCCATTCCTCTGTTGATGGACATTTAGGTTGCTTTCATGTCCTGGCTATTGTAAATAGTGCTGCAGTGAACATTGGGGTGCATGTATCTTTTTGAATTATGGTTTTCTCTGGGTATATGCCCAGGAGTGGGATTGCTGGGTCATATGGTAGTTCTATTTTTAGTTTTTTAAGGAACCTCCATACTGTTCTCCATAGTGACTGTATCAATTTACATTCCCACCAACAGTGTAGGAGGGTTCCCTTTTCTCCACACCCTCTCCAGCATTTATTGTTTGTAGATTTTTTGATGATGGCCATTCTGACCAGTGTGAGAGACACAGATGTAGAGAACAAATGTTTGGATACCAAGGGGGGTATAAGGGGTTGTGAGATGAACTGGGAGATTAGGATTGACAAATATATACTACTATGTATAAAATATATAACTAATGAGAGCCTACCTTATAGCACAGGAAACTCCACTCAATGCTCTGTGGTTACCTAAATGGGAAGCAAATCCAAAAAAGAGAGGGTATGTGTATATATAGCTGATTCACTTTGCTGTACAGCAGAAACTACCACAACAGTGTAAAGCAACTATACTCCAATAAAAATTATTAATTAAAACAAAACAAAACAAACAAACAAAAACAACCACAAGGCTCTGGAAGGTGGTTTGGACAAAGGCCCTTAGGGCAGTCCCAGTATTAACTTGATGACCATACATTTTCCTCTTCATGGACCCTGCAGAAATCCCTCATATCCTTGAGCTTGTCCAGAAAACATGTAAAGGGATGTAATAGGCATTTGTAGGAGTTTTGTAGATTTTCTCTGAGTAATCCATGATAGTGCCAGAAGTCTCTGAGAATAAGTTTTAAAATAAACAATTTCCATATTCAAAAATGAAAAATAAAGTTATATGGCAAATAATCAAAAGGTAAATTCGTTCAATTCTAAGCTTTAGAAAATACTTGGAAATTGAAATAATTTATGTATATACAAGCATATGTATATGTGTGTATGTATTTATATGTATGGACATGTGTATCTTCACCATAGAAATATGTAAAATATTTGTGTCTTTAGGTAAATTCTTAAAAATAAGTCTCAAAGCCGATATTGTAAGAATCATTTGAGTTTAGAAATTTTATTTTAACATCCTCTAGTGGTTCTTTGATAAAATTGAGGCTTGCTTTAGTACATTTAAACTGTTAAGTCTAAAGAAACAAATTTTCTTCTCATTTCTTCTCATTGTTCTCTATTCCATTTACTCCAAGCAGAAGGAAAAATGAAATGGTAAAAGAAAATGAATGTTTATCCTTATGCCATAAGATACTAACTTCCTAAAAGACATAAAGCAACTTTCCTTCAAACTGTACAGTATCTGAGATTCACTTCAAAAAGAGAAAGTAAAAGTTGCTGTCTAAATAACATCAGTTATAGATTTCCCTCTGATGCCAAACTGAAAACAACAGTGTAATAGACTAGTTTTTCCTCTTATGAAACCCTGTTGTTACCCTAGTAGTATAAAAGTGGAAATAAGCATTAAAATTCCCACAATAACAGAGATTTTGAGGCATTTCACCCATAGACAATATTTCCCCCCTCCAAATAATTATATAGAATTGCTAAGAGAGGCATTCTTTGTCTTCTTTTCTAGATTACGTTTGGAGAATCTATGGCACAGAGTCCCTACATCACAGAGAAAGTCTGGGGCTGAGCAGTACTCCCAGGTATCGTGTTTGCTAACCTCCTGTTTCTTCTATTCAACCAAGTTATTTTTTTTTCCATCTGAGCAGTTATCAAGTGTCTTTTAGAATTCACTAATTAACTGACCTGATATTTATGAATAAATACAATAGGTTTATGTACCTTCCTCTCTTATGGTGCTTGAAGATGCAGAGTAAGAGCTATCCTCCCACCTTATGTACCAGTGAAAAGGGAGCTCTGTAAACTCCAGCCCTACTACAGAAGAGAACTAAGAAAAGAAGTCTTGATTCTAGTTCTACATACATTGTATATATTTAATTCAAGCATTTTTATTCTCTCCCCACATTCATGGGACCCATAGCCACTTGCCTACATTGTCAACCATGAATTCACATCTTATTTTCACTAACATATGGCTTTTTATTAATTTTAAAACTTTTGAGCAAAGCCAAACAACTAATTATCTAATCTATCTATCCAATTTCAAATGACTAGATTATAGAAGATGCTAAAAATGTTGATGGCATGATTTACAATATATCTCCTGCACTGTTAGGGAGATTGAGATGAAAATGCTATATGTTCAGAGCTTCGGTAGGATAGATAAGTAGTTAGCTGGAAAAAAAAAAGCTAATTTCCTTTACCCTTAGTGGTAGAACGAATGGGCATTTCGTTCAGCTGATTTGGCTTTATTCACTCTTATACTCAAGTTGAAAAATATAAATGTACAATAATAAAGTAATGATAACAGTCATGTTCCATTTTCCTTTTCTATCTTAATAGCCCCAGGTAGGTAATTTTACTGCATATATAAATCATTAGTCTTCAGCAGCCACTCAGTTCTCTAGTTATTCTTGGGCTCCAAAGCAGTTTTATTTTGCTAAAAGCCATTCCCGATCATCTATGGAGTGATGACAGGGGTGAGGGAGAATTTAAATTAGCTTCAAGGTACATTTACTTCTATTATGCAGGAATAATAACCCCATGACATATAGGCCATACTCTAGTCAAATACTAATTTACAATTGTCCTATATTAGTATAACCAACGTGAGCTGCTAAATCTTTTCTGACTAGGTTTGATCAGTGATAGAAATTGAAAATCTTTGATGACTTCAATCTTCTTAGTAAAAAACAAACACAAAATTTCCCCCATAATTTAAAAAACATAACCAAGCATAGGTCTCAGGGAAGAACCTAGAAAAGAAGTCGATGTAATAAATAGAATTCCCCAAATGGAGCCAAATAAAATGTCAAATGAACTTCAAGGATTTAATTGATTTACTAAGTCACAACAGTCAAAAAAGTTGTGAAAAGAAAATTAATTGTAATCAATAGACTTTGGGCAAGCCGTTTAAAGATTCTGGGCCTTGATTCATGTTAGGAATCCTTGACTTACTGAGATTTAATATTAGTGTTTCCATAATTTTCATGCTTTTACAAATGTATACTGTAAGTATTTAGGACACAACTTAGTTCAGAATCGATTTTTTGAAGAAATAATGGAATAAATAAATGGAATAAATAAAGGGACAATGTATTGTTCTTTTCAAGACTTTCTTGATCTTTGTCTATTTTTTGCTGTATAAAGTACATAATTATAATGTGAAGCTAAGTTGGGAGATGGAAAACTCTATGGTTTTCTATTTCTTCTTAGTAAGTACTAAGTAGTAGTTAGTAGTACTTAGTACTTAGTAGTACTATATACTATAGTATATAATATATACTATAGTGCAAGCAAGAACTAATAAATAATACAACTTCTATGCCTGGCATGTAATAAGCACTTGAAAAATATTTATCGAATTGATGCTATAGCACCTTGTGGGCAAAACCTGAGAATAAAAATGACTAAAGGAGTATTAAGATAAAGCACAGGCATAATCATCCATAAGGTAGGTCAGAATTGTCTCACTAGAACCAATCCCCTGAAATCCATGTCAGTTAGAAAATGAACAGTCCCTCTCTGGGTAGCTCTCAGTCTTTGGGGGCCTCAGATTGTCTCTTAGCAGACCCAGCTCCACCAGTAGATGGGAAGTATTTTAGAATGGTACCTGATGTGCCTAGTTTTGTGCACTGTGTTTGTCTGATTTGAGGAACTACCAGTTACTCTTTTAGACCTCATCTTAGGGGGCATTAATGTGAATGGGGTAACCTTTGAACCTCTGACATTGTGGCTGGGCTCATGAAATCCTGCCTACATCTGGAAAGCTTGTTAACTCATGGGTGGAAAGAGGTGGGAAGGTGAGGTATGCTAAGCAGTAAAGAGATGTGGCATTCTGACAATGTTGCCCCAACCACTGAATAAGGACAAAAGGCTAGAATGTACAGATTAAAACCACATCACCGCTATCATCTGACTGACTTTAAGAGTCTTTCTAGGAATTCAGGGTAAGCCTGAACCAAGACTTTCATAGACTTTCTAAGCCTTGTATGAAGAAATGGTGGCCATACACCTTTAGGATCTGTTCAGGTTCCCTGCCCCTGATGATCTTGTCTGGCCCAGCTGCCTTGCTTCCCTCTTTCTCTGGCACTCCTGGCCTGCATGTGTCACACCTGAGAACAACTGATGTTTGACCTGACATATTATTCTACCAGCACACCCCTTCCTCATCCCACTCCCTTAAGGAGACATTAAGTGGTTGTAATTTGTGTTCTTGAAATCTACTGTGTCTTGAAAAGTTCCTTTTGAAAATTTTTGGCTCCTTCACTGATGCGTATGGTTTGGAGATGGAGAAAGATGTCCAGTAATTAATAAAATGTCTTTCCACTAGAAATTATAGATCCTTCTCACCAAATTTGTCCTATTTCATAACTAAATTTTCCTCTTGGAAACAAGGTTCCAGTTTGTGGGTATCAATCAAATGACATTCTATCTGCCAGAGCATGATTGAACATAACTTGCTACACAGCAATGGCTTCTCCCATTCCCACCCAACATTTTCCCTGCTACCAACAAGATCCTTCCACTATACAAGGTTGCATCTCCAAGTTAGTAGGAAAATGAAAAATAAGCAAGACTACACCTTAGAAGGAAAATACTTTCTGTTGCTAATTTACATTTCTTTCCTTCCACTGAGTATATAGACCAGTGGCATACCTATAAAATAGTTAATAAAATATCAAATTAAACATTTCAAATATTGATATCATACTACATGACAGGCCCTGTGCTAAGTGTTTTGCATTCAGTTTCCTATTTGACACCCAAAATACACTATGAGGAAAATATTAACTAGATTTTGCAAAAGAAAATTAAAGCTTATGAGATAAATTAATCTGCTTAAAATTATCCCAGTAAATTAATGCAGGACCAAAGGTTCAAATCTATTTTTCACTGTTTTTAAAGACCATAATCTTAAAAGAATAAAACGTTACCTTCTGATTTTAATTCTTAAGGATACACAATGAACATTGCACTGAAAGAAGGCAAAACTTGGCCTACAAAATGAAATTACCAGTTTGGCAAGGGTCTTTTTTTAATAACAAAAATAATTCTTTTCTTTATAAAATGTATTGATTATGAAGTACTCCCAGCTACTATTGGGGATAAAGTAAAAATTTCCCAGATGTCTATTTTGTGATGTCTAAGGGGTGAAGTGAAAACGAAAGGGTTTGCAGAGATGCTAGATTTTGCTCTAGTGTCATTTTGCTGTATTTCCTGTCACTCCAGGGAGCCAGGCCCTCAGGTAGGAGCTCAACTTTGAATCTGGACTGTCACCACTTCAAGGGGAAAAATGCCTTGCACTCAAGGCCAGTGACAAAGCCTGCCCTTCTCTCACTTCCATCATGCTTCCTCGTTCTTAGTGCCCTCCTGATTCCTCACTGAACTTCATGCTTAACAAAGGGCAACAGTGGTCAAAGAAAGAGCTGCTCCTCTATCCAGGCCAATCAGCCAAATGAACTCTGGGCCAGCCAGCTCAGGCTGATACTATCACATCCCAGACAGGCACTGGGTAGAACTGTCAGCTCTGAAAGGAGGGACAGAGTTTATTCATCATCTTTCTAACTTTTAATTAATAGAGGAGGAAACCGAGGACCCGAGAGCTCACGTTAATGGTCTGTGAAATACACTGCAGATTTATGTTCTAATCCTGTGTTTTTGGACTCCCAGGCAAATGTTTGTTCTACCATACCACCTACTTAAAACAAACAGCCAAATACAGGCTACCTTGGAGTTTTTCATGAACACACACGCACACACACACACACACACCCCTACTAAAGCATAAACTGCAGAAAGAAGGTGCAGCACTTATTTACTGTTATATCCCTAGCATAGTCTCAGGCTCCAAAATCCAACTAGAAGTTAGACTTCAGAAGAGGGACCTCAACCCCTGGAATGTGAAGTTTTGAGTCTGCAGTTTTGGAGACATGTCAACCCTCCTCCGGCATGATCAGGGACTGGGGTCAAAGTCTTTTGATTTCACCTCCAGTTGAGGACACAACATTCCTGGGCCCGCTGTGATCTGGGGCTGGGGGAAAGACTTGCAGTTACAACTCTAGGACCTGGGCAGTCAAGGATTTCCAGTCCTGATCTGCAACCTCAGCATTCTACCTGGTTTGGTTGCCTTGAGCATTTGACCAGTTTCCTTGGAGCAGATTTCAGTGTCATCCTAGTCTAATCAAATCAGTATTTCTTGACTTGGGATCCAATCATCAATATTTTTTAAACTTCTCAGGTGATTCCAATGTGAGGCCAAGGTTGAAAAGCTCTGTTCTTAGCATATATTGTGTGACAGGAGAAAGGATAACCTGATTTCTATTATATTAATTATATACACATGCAGACATTTGTATGTTTCTTGCTAATAAAATAGAAAAATTTAAATTTATTTCAATTGTCAATTACAAATCTTTCTATCGGAGAGAAGCAAATAGCAATTTTTTTTTGCTAGAATTGGTCAATATATTAAGTTCATATTTTTCAATGCTAGGGTATTTTCATTGTCCTGATGGAAATCCAGTACCCAGATATTTTGGGATCACCTCTATTTAAAGATTACAACAAGGGAATTACCTCAAAATTTCAAATAAATCAATTCTTGAAAATTTTCTGCTGTTACGTGATACCTGGGAAACTGATTTAGACAAAAATACATGCTAACCAATGGATTTACTTTCTGCTGTTTAAAGACGTATATCAGCAACCAAAAAGGCAGTATCATCAAATTATGGGAATTAATCAATTATTTCAGGCCACTGTGATGCAGACTCAAGTTTGAAGGCATACTAGTGGCAATATATCCTCTTTGAAGCTAATTTGGATTTTCTCCTATGAAGTTATTTCTTTGGGTTGTACCACAAGGTCTTGATCATTCATCAATTATTGAATTAAATACTCTCATGAAGTCTGTACTTTGTGTTGGGTCTTTTAAATGTGATGTTTGGATTTTAAATAAACAAAAAATATGACGAGTCATATTATAGCACTATTAGAATGGCAATGTAGTTTTCCTTTTTTCTTTTAAATAAGCTTCTTTTAATGGTCCGTTCTCTAAAGTGAGTTAAGATTCTTAAGGGATCTCATGACTCTTGTGATAACCATCACCACTTTCAAATTGTTAATGCTGACAGATTAGAATCTATATATTTCATGGCAAAAAAGAACACTATACTATGACTACAATGGACGGTTGGCATTTTCTGTCTAAGATTTAAAATACAATAAAGGATACTTCTGTTATAATAGAATAAACACTGAACACTTTGGAGTCTAAGTATGAGCATTACAGACAAAAATATAAATATTTGTCTTAATGGGGTTTTCCTCACTTTTAGTCCATGTACTTGGTAAATCTCTGTACTCAGCCTCCTACACATTGCTTCACATGTGAAGGTAAAGACCTCCAGATAAATTTAATGGTAATGTTTGGAATTGCCTCATCCATAGAGGCAAAACTCAGTAACTACTATTTTTAAGATTTAAAGGTACTTCCCTGGTGGTGCAGTGGTAAAGACTCCATGCTCCCAATACAGGGGGCCCGGGTTTGATCCCTGGTCAGGGAGCTAGATCCCACATGCATGCCGCAACTAAGAGTTTGCATGCCACAACTAAGGAGCCCACGTGCCGCAACTAAGGAGCCGGTGAGCTGCAATGATAAATAAATAAATAAATAAATAAATGAAAGATTTTAAAAGAAAGCAGAGAATATGTCAACCACTTTTAACCGTTTTCATGCACAGAATGAAAGGCAGGAAAAGGATTGAGAGAAATAAAAAGTTCAGTGCCACAGGTGTGTGTGTCTATATGTTGGTAACTCACAGCTAGTGGCCTGCTCTGGACCAACTATGGGAACATAAGGGGTGGAGTACAGGTAGGAAATCAGAAAACACCACTAGTTTTTCTCTTTTTGAAGGCTTTCTTCTTCTCCTAACATTTTGGGTCTCCTTAAAACCTTAGAAATGGCTCAGTAAAATAGTAGTTCCTTTTTATCAGTCTGAGAGGGAGATTGAGAATGCTGTAAATGGGAAGAATGTATACGGGCTCTTAGAGCAGTGCTTCCCAAATGATAAGATGCCTACAAATGCCCTGGAATCTCATCAAAATGCAGTTTCTGGGTTAGTAGATCTGAACTGGGGCCTCAGGTCCTGCCTTTCTAACAAGTTCCTGGCAATACCGATTCTGCTGCAGTTTGAACACTTTGATTAGCACAGTCTTCGAGCATAAGATGACCTGAAACACAAGGCAAGTGGCCAAAATCTGTCCTGAGAAGAAACACTGCAATTTCAGGTTGAGAAAAAAGGGAGTTGGTTATAGGATTAGCACCTACCCCTGCAAAAGAGAGTTGTACCATTTGTTAGTATCGAGTGTGTTTCTTTTCTAAATTTTAAAAGTAACATTATTTTAAAAACAATAACTCTTCCTATAGATTGATTTTTTACAAATTTAAACAGCAAGAATACCAATTGGGCACAAATGCATTTTCTCTCTTCCTTATTCAATTCAACGATTATCGGCATGTGAATTAGCCATTTTCTCAAAATTATGGGTTTCCAAGACCAATTGCTTATCCCATACTGGCTTTCCAAAAAGAGTGCATTCTTGAGCCTCAACCCTACTATTCTGCCAGTGTGTGCACACAGCAAATAAAGATACATTTATAACATAAGCCCAATGAATATATAATTAGGAAGGAAAGTTTTCTGAGGGAGAGAGAAATGACTATATTTGAAAGACAAAATTATATATACATACATATATATGTGTATATATGATATATATACTATAATGATATTTTACTGATGCTCCACTGTTAACTCCATAGTGGAAACTTAGGAGGTGTCAAAAGAGTTTCAGTCGATGAAAGCTGAACTTAGACTCCAGACACCTCTGTTTTGGGGGGGTCCCTCTGACAGCCAGTTGTACAACAATGCTGGGAAAGTTTTTGCACATCTCTAGATCTTCCTTTATCTGTAAAATGAAGGATCTGAGATACATAATCTTTAAGTTATCTTCTAGTTCTAAAATTTTATGGATAAAAAATAAGTGGATGTCCTTTAAAAGTCTTCTCTTTTGAGGTTGCCTCTTTTTCTCTAAGGAGTTAAGTACTGTTACATTCTGTCCTGTAGGGCAGTCTGGGACCACTCTCTCATCAGTAGTGTAATGTTTATTTTTAAAAATGCTGACAATGAGTTTGAGGCCTGATTTAGTTTGTATTTTAAAGATAAAAATGTTCCTCATCAGTCCTTTTAAATTGAAAGTAAATTGGTATTAGAAAAGTGATTACTACAGGGGGAAGACAAGGGTGGCCCTGCTTATGGGCCTCACCATCAATAGTGTTTCTTTAAAGGGCCCATTCAAAGGAGACATGCCTGGTGGGCAGACAACAAGTAGAAATAAGATATTAGCTTCTATTGTTAAGTGAATCCCTTGCTGCCTCATTTACCCAAATAATAAAATGGAAAATTAGTTCAAATTCCTTTAAGAAAAGTACCACTACCACAAGAAACTCTATATCCTCCCTAAACATCACCAAGTTATCTGCCAAGAGGACCTTTTATTCTTATATGAAATTAAAACTCATTGAGCATATATGAGGCACAGTGCTACATGCTGAGGTTACATAGATAAGTAAATAGCATTCCCTGTCCTGTAGGAATTCATTTATAGCTGTGACAGAGACAAAAACACACAGGGAAAATGACATTTATTTAGTGTTTGCAACATGCCAGCCACTGCTGGATCAGGTATATATAGATTATTTTAGCTTCATTGCCACACCCTAGTGGGGTAGGTGTATGTACCCTTTTGCCCAGTGAGGAACTTGAGCCCCAGAGAGATTAAATAGCGTGCCCAAGTAACAGTCAGTGCAGCTGTGATTTGCCCTCAGGTTTTTCTGACTTCAGAGCTTTTACTTGCTCAGTGCAGCACCACTCAGCCAAACAGATTAATTGTAATACTCCATGATACCCAGTGCCCAGTGCAATGAAGCCAAGAAAGAGATGAAATTAAATCTACTTTGAAAAAGCAGAGAAGACTTGACATTGTAGAAAACTGTGAGCTGTGCCTCAAGGAATGAGGACTTTACCTGGAGGAAAAGGGCATTACAGGCAACGTGAACAGTATCATTTATCAGCTTCCAGATGATGACAAAGGCTTGAGCTATACAATGGGAATAGCTGACAAAAATGCATTGAATTTACAAAACCTTTCTTCCCTTTTGACAATAATGTTTTTGTCTTAGCTTGGGCTGCTATAACAGAATATCATAAAATGGGTGGCTTATAAATAACAGAAATTTATTTCTCTCAGTTCCGGAGGCTGGAATTCCAAGATCAGAGTGCCAGCACCGTAGAGGTCTGGTAAGAGCCCTCTTCTGGGTTGCAGAGTACCAACTTTTCCTTGTAGCCTCGCTCAGTGGACAGCAGAGTAAAGGAAGCAAGCTCCCAGGGCTTATAAGAGCATTAATCCCTTTCATGAGGGTTCTAGCCTCATGGTCTCATCTAATCCTAATTACCTCCCAAAGGCTCTACCTCCTAATACCATCACATTGGGGGTTAGAGGTTCAACATATGAATCTGGGGGGGAGGACATAAATATTCAGCCCATCACAGCCTTTAAAGACTAAGTGGAACAAATGAGAGAAGATGGCAGAGTAGAAGAACGTGCTCTCACTCCCTCTTGTGAGAGCACTTGAATCACAAATAACTGCTGAACAATCATCGGCAGGAAGACACTGGAACTCAGCAAAAAAGATACCCCACATCCAAAGAAAAAGGAGAAGCCACAATGAGATGGTAGGAGGGGCACAATCACAATAAAATCAAATCCAATAACTGCTGGGTGGGTGACTCACAAACTGGGGAACATTTAAACCACAGAAGTCCACCCACTGGAATGAAGGTTCTGAGCCCCACGTCAAGCTTCCCAACCTGGGGGTCCGGCAACAGGAGGAGGAATTCCTAGAGAATCAGACTTTGAAGGCTAGCGGGATTTGATTGCACGAATTCAACAGGACTGGGAGAAATGGAGACTCCACTCTTGGAGGGCGCACACAAAATAGTGTGCACATCAGGACCTAGGGGAAGGAGCAGTCACCCCATAGGAGACTGAACCAGACCAACCTGCTGGTGTTGGAGGGTCTCCTGCAGAGTTGGGGGGTGGCTGTGGCTCACTGTGAGGACAAGGACACTGGCAGCAGAAGTTCTGGGAAGTACTCCTTGGTGTGAGCCCTTCCACAGTCTGCCATTAGCCCCACCAAAGCCCAGGTAGGTGCCAGCATTGGGTCGCCTCAGGCCAAACAACCAACAGGGAGGGAACTCAGCCCCACCCATTAGCAGACAAGCAGATTAAAGTTTTACTGAGGTCTGCCCACCAGAGGAATACCCAGGTCTACCCACCACCACTCCCTCCCATCAGGAAACTTGCACAAGCCCCTTAGATAGCCTCATCCGCCAGAGGGCAGAGAGCAGAAGCAAGAAGAACTACAGCCCTGCAGCCTGTGGAACAAAAACCACATTCACAGAAAGATAGACAAGATGAAAAGGCAAAGGGCTATGTACCAGATGAAGGAACAAGATAAAACCCCAGAAAAACAACTAAATGTAGTGGAGATAGTCAAGCTTCCAGAAAAAGAATTCCGAATAATGATAGTGAAGATGATCCAGGACCTTGGAAAAAGAATGGAGGCAAAGATCGAGAAGATGCAAGCAATGTTTAACAAAGACCTAGAAGAATTAAAGAACAAACAGAGATGAACAATACCATAACTGAAATGAAAACTACACTAGAAGGAATCAATAGCAGAATAACTGAGGCAGAAGAATGGATAAGTGGCCTGGAAGACAGAATGGTGGAATTCACTGCCGCAGAACAGAATAAAGCAAAAAGAATGAAAAGAAATGAAGACAGCCTAAGAGACCTCAGGGACAATATTAAATGCAACAACATTCGCATTATAGAGGTCCCAGAAGGAGAAGAGAGAGAGAAAGGACCCGAGAAACTATTTGAAGAGATTATAGTCGAAAACTTCCCTAACATGGGAAAGGAAGCCACCCAAGTCCAGGAAGCACAGAGAGTCCCAGGCAGGATAACCCCAAGGAGAAACATGCCGAGACACATAGTAATCAAATTGAAAAAATTAAAGACAAAGAAAAATTATTGAAAGCAACAAGGGAAAAAGGACAAATAGCATACAAGGGAACCCCCATAAGGCTAACAGCTGATTTCTCAGCAGAAACTCTACAAGCCAGAAAGGAGTCGCATGATATACTTAAAGTGATGAAAGGGAAGAACCTACAACCAAGACTACTCTACCCAGCAAGGATCTCTTTCACATTCGATGGAGAAATCAAAAGCTTTACAGACAAGCAAAAACTAAGAGAATTCAGCACCACCAAATCAGCTCTAAAACAAATGCTAAAGGAACTGCTCTAAGTGGGAAACACAAGAGAAGAAAAGGACCTACAAAAACAAACCCATTACAATAACGAAAATGGTAATAGGAACATACATATCGATAATTACCTTAAACGTGAATGGATTAAATGCTCCAACCAAAAGACACAGGCTTCCTGAATGGATACAGAAACAAGACCCATATATATGCTGTCTACAAGAGACCCATTTCAGACCTAGGGACACATACAGACTGAAAGGGAGGGGATGGAAAAAGATATTTCATGCAAATGGAAATCAAAAGAAAGCTGGAGTAGCAACACTCATATCAGAAAAAATAGACTTTAAAATAAACAATGTTACAAGAGACAAGGAAGGACACTACATAATGATCAGGGGATCAATCCAAGAAGAAGATATAACAAGTATAAATATATATGCACCCAACATAGGAGCACGTCAATACATAAGAGCACCTCAATTCATAAGGCAACTGCTAACAGCTATAAAACAGGAAATCAACAGTAACACAATAATAGTGGGGACTTTAACACCTCAATTACACCAATGGACAGATCATCCAAACAGAAAATTAATAAGGAAACACAAGCTTTAGATGACACAATAGACCAGATAGATTTAATTGATATTTATACGACATTCCATGCAGAAAGAGCAGATTACACTTTCTTCTCAAGTGCGCATGGAACATTCTCCAGGATAGATCACAACTCCGGTCACAAATCAAGCCTCAGTAAATTTAAGAAAATTGAAATCATATCAGGCATCTTTTCTGACCACAACACTATGAGATTAGAAATCAATTATAAGGAAAAAAAATGTTTAAAGCACAAACACATGGAGGGTAAACAATACATTACTAAATAACCAAAAGATCACTGAAGAAATCAAAGAGGAAATCAAAAAATACCTAGAGACAAATGACAATGAAAACACGATGATCCAAAACCTATGGGATGCAGCAAAAGCAGTTCTAAGAGGGAAGTTTATAGCAATACAAGCCTACCTCAAGAAACAAGAAAAATCTCAAATAAAAAATCTAACCTTACACCTAAAGGAACTAGAGAAAGAAGAACAAACAAAACTCAGAGTTAGTAGAAGGTTAGAAATCATAAAGATCAGAACAGAAATAACTAAAATAGAAACAAAGAAAACAATAGCAAAGATCAATAAAGCTAAAAGCTGGTTCTTTGAGAAGATAAACAAAATTGATAAACCATTAGCCAGACTCATCAAGAAAAAAAGGGAGAAGACTCAAATCAATACAGTTAGAAATGAAAGAGGAGAAGTTACAACAGACACCACAGAAATACAAAGCATCCTAACAGACTACTACAAGCAACTCTATGTCAATAAAATGGACAACCTGGAAAAAATGGACAAATTCTTAGAAAGGTATCACCTTTCAAGACTGAACCAGGAAGAAATAGAAAATAGGAACAGACCAATCACAAGTAATGAAATTGAAACTGTGATTAAAAATCTCCCAACAAACAAAAGTACAGGACCAGATGGCTTGACAGCTGAATTCTATCAAACATTTAGAGAAGAGCTAATATTCATTCTTCTCAAACTCTTCCAAAAAATTTCAGAGGAAGGAACACTCCCAAACTCATTCTATGAGGCCACCATCACCTTGATACCAAAACTAGACAAAGATATAACAGAAGAAGAAAATTACAGACCAATATCACTGATGAATATAGATGCAAAAATCTTCAACAAAATACTAGCAAACAGAATCCAACAACAGATTAAAAGGATCATACACTATGATCAAGTGGGATTTATCCCAGGGATGCAAGGATTCTTCAATATGCACAAATCAATCAATGTGATACACCATATTAACAAACTGAAGAATAAAAACCATATGATCATGTCAGTAGATGCAGAAAAAGCTCTTGACAAAATTCAACACCCATTATGATAAAAACTCCCCAGAAAGTGGGCATAGAGGGAAACTACCTCAACATAATAAAGGCCATATATGAAAAACCCACAGCAAGCATCATTCTCAATGGTGAAAAACTGAGAGCATTTCCTCTAAAATCAGGAACAAGACAAGGATATCCACTCTCGCCACTATTATTCAACATAGTTAGAAGTCCTAGCCACGGCAATCAGAGAAGAAAAAGAAATAAAAGGAATACAAATTGGAAAAGAAGAAGTAAAACTGTCACTGTTTGCAGATGACATGATACTATACATAGAGAATCCTAAAGATACCACCAGAAAACTACTAGAGCTAATAAATGAATTTGGTAAACTTGCAGGATACAAAATTAATGCACAGAAATCTCTTGCATTCCTATACACTAATGATGAAATATCTGAAAGAGAAATTAAGGAAACAATCCCATTTACCATTGCAACAAAAACAATAAAATACCTAGGAATAAACCTACCTAAGAAGAGAAAAGATCTGTATGCGGAAAACTGTAAGACACTGATGAAAGAAATTAAAAATGATACAAACAGATGTAGAGATATACCATGTTCTTGGATTGAAAGAACCAACATTGTTAAAATGACTATACTACCCAAAGCAATCTGCAGATTCAATGCAATCCCTATCAAACTACCAATGGCATTTTTCACAGAAGTAGAACAAAAAATTTCACAATTTGTATAGAAACATAAAAGACCCCGAATCCCCAAAGCAATCTTGATAAAGAAAAACAGAGCTGGAGGAAGCAGGCTCTTGGACTTCAGACTATACTACAAAGCTACAGTAATCAAGACAGTATGGTACTGGCACAAAAACAGAAATACAGATCAATGGAACAGGATAGAAAGCCCAGAGATAAACCCATGCACCTTTTGGTCAACTAATCTATGACAAAGGAGACAAGAATATACAATGGAGAAAAGACAGTCTCTTCAATAAGTGGTGCTGGGAAAACTGGACAGCTACATGTAAAAGAATGAAATTAGAGCACTCCCTAACACCATACCCAAAAATAAACTCAAAATGTATTAGAGACCTAAATGTAAGGCCAGACACTATAAAACTTTTAGAGGAAAACATAGGAAGAACACTCTTTGACATAAATCACAGAAAGATATTTTCTGATCCACCTCCTAGAGTAATGGAAATAAAAACAAAAATAAACAAATGGGACCTAATGAAACTTAAAAGCTTTTGCACCACAAAGGAAACTACAAACAAGACGAAAAGACAACCCTCAGAATGGGAGAAAATTTTTGCAAACGAATCAATGGACAAAAGATTAATCTCCAAAATATATAAACAGCTCATTCAGCTCAATATTAAAAAAACAAACAACCCAATCAAACAATGGGCGGAGGACCTCAATAGACATTTCTCCAAAAAAGACATACAGATGGCCAAGAAGCACATGAAAAGCTGCTCAACATCATTAATTATTAGAGATATGCAAATCAAAAGTACAATGAGGTATCACCTCACACCAGTTAGAATGGGCATTATCAGAAAATCTACAAACAACAAATGCTGGAGAGGGTGTGGAGAAAAGGGAACCCTCTCGCACTGTTGGTGGGAATGTAAATTGATACAGCCACTATGGAGAACAGTATTGAGGTTCCTTATAAAACTAAAAATAGAATTACCATATGATCCAGCAATCCCGCTACTGGGCATATACCCAGAGAAAACCATAATTCAAAAAGATACTTGCACCCCAATGTTCATTGCAGCACTATTTACAATAGCCAGGACATGGAAGCAACCTAAATGCCCATCAATAGACAAATGGATAAAGAAGAAGTGGTACATATATATTCAATGGAATATTACTCAGCCATAAAAAGGAACGAAAGTGGTTCATTTGTAGAGACGTGGATGGATCTAGAGACTGTCATACAGAGTGAAGTAAGTCATAAAGAGAAAAACAAATATCATATATTAACGCATATATGTGGAACCTAGAAAAATGGTAGATGAACTGGTTTGCAGGGCAGAAATTGAGACACAAATGTAGAGAACAAACGTACGGACACCAAGGGTGGAAAGTGGTGGGGGGGTGTGGTGGTGGTGGTGAGATGAATTGGGTGATTGGGATTGACATGTATACACTAATATGTATAAAATGGATGACTAATAAGAACCTGCTGTATAAAAAAATGAATAAAATTAAATTTAAAAATTTAAAAATAAGAGTAAGTGGAAATATATTTAACAGAAACAAATTTAGAAGGCAACACCATTTTAAAAGATAGACCGTAGGACCTACTTCACAAAATATATCTATTGATTCAATAAATACTTTGTTCAAATAATGACAGTTTGTATTTTTGGCTTATATGAAACTTTGTGTAATGGTCTGTTATTTCAAATAACTTCTTTGCTTTAGTCAGAACCAGCTAGAAGATCATTTCAGTTATCAGAACTCCTCTAATCTCAAGGTTCTTACCAACTTAGTAACAAGTAGTAAGTAACTGGAGAGTAACATATAATAAAAGAAAAAGCAGGGTATTGAAATTAGAAGTTGGTTAGAATCCAGTTTTTGTCAGTTTTCCCTGTGTACTAGTAAAAATATTCAAGGCTTTCTGTGCAACACTTTTGAAATCACAAAGCAAATCTTTGCCTGAAAAAAATGGAGTTTTTTCTTATAAGAGACGAAGGAGAGGATGGAATGGACTGTTGACAATGGGTTTTGCAATACAAATATGCTTTTAGTGTTTACAAACTTCCATGGGATTTCTAAATTCGTCAATCATTGTTTTCAAAGATGAAAATCAGTTTTACTTGCCCTTTGTATCAGTCTAGGTCTCTAAATAATAACTTGCTATCATGCATATGCCTGAGAATGTTAACTTCATAACAGTTTTAACTGAACTTTTGGGAAGAAAGTTTTCACTCACCATATAATAATTTTATCTTGTAAACCTCATAGTGGTTCATATAACATATTTCCATTTAATAGCACATGGCTTGTTTTATAATATAATAAAGTTATATATTATAAATAAGGCATCTGTTGTTCACCTGAATTTTATAATATATATGTGGTTAAAATCTTGTTCTTTGATTAAGAAATATTATGTGCTTATCATTCCTCATCACGTTTCCATCATTTTCAGCAGGTCTGTAGTGTCCCATGTTCATGGAGTTGCTAGCTCAATGCCAAAACAGGGAAAATATAGGAAATAACACAGAAAATGTATCACATAAAGAGACAATCATACACTGTATGAATTGTATATGAAATTGAATTAGCTTTGAAAGAGTCATTATATTATGGGGTTGGGGAGCAGTGGGAGAAGCAGAATATAAGGAGAATGGGCTTTAGAGCCAGACTTGCCTAGATTCAAATACCATTTACCAACCATAAAGTCAAGTTGGAGTATTAAGCTCTCTGGGGAGTAAATGATAAGGTTCAATTTTAACTTTTTGTAAAGTCTTTTCTGATCCTCCATCCTTTTCTATCACAAGTTTTATCATACCGCTGTGCTCACATAGAACTGTATTTATATTTCTATTTTAATACTTACCCATTTACTTTTATACTTCTTGTATACCAAACTGAAAAGTAGACTATGAGATCTTTGAGGGCAGGGAGGATTTATTTCTTTATCATAAGTACAGTATAATAAAAATTCAGCAACAAGAGAGGCCACGACAGTGAAAGGCCCGCGCACCGCGATGAAGAGTGGTCCCCACTTGCCACAACTAGAGAAAGCCCTCGCGCAGAAACGAAGACCCACCACAGCCAAAAAATATATATATATAAATAAATTTTAAAAAAAAATTCAAAAGAGTTCACTGAGTCAATGAAAACTGGAGCAAATGATGATTTAAAATCACCATCATAATAAGCTTTTCAGCAGAAGTCCTTGTACTTAAAAGAAAGTGACTTTCAAAAGTGTCAAATAAGCACTAGGAAATTCACCTATATATAGGATCTCAGTATCATTAATTTTCTCTGAACATTCAACTCACAGAAAATGTAAGTATAAACAACTTCCTTATAAGAAACAAGATTATTTTTCTTTTCTTGCTGAAACAAACTTTATCAGCACAGTTGTGCCAATTTTTATATAGCAGAATTTGAAATTTAGGTGATTATGTACACTTCAGGAAATCAAAGCTTCACTTTAGGTACACAAATGCATGGCTTCCTTTACGTGTGCATTATTATTTTATCTGAAAACATCTTTCTTGAGCCCCAACCATATGGTCAGCACTGTTTGGGGCACTGGGGGAAGGGACTGAAAAAGGAAATAGGATTCAGTTCTTGCCTATTTTGAAGCTCTCAGCCTGGTAAGGGAAATAAAGACGTAAATAAAGAGTTGCAGCACAACCTGGTAAATTTTATAATAGAGCTAGGTACATTATATTATGGAGGCAGAAATGCTGGAATAACTGTGAAATGTCTTTTTTTTTTTGTACTGAAAAATAATTGTGAATTATTCTAATAATAAAATCTAGGTTCCTGCTATTATAGCTGTCTTCCCTTTGAAATGCCTTTACTTTAATGGCTTTGTGAAATAAAGACTGTGACTATTGTAGATAAGCTCTGAAAAGCAAACATTGATTTTAAAAAGGAAATGTATCACAGGACATCAGCTATGCCAGTGCATTCAAACTGATTTTAGCAAATATTAAGACTTTATCTGACACCACAATGATCTAAACAAAATTATAATAAAATTACCTGTAATTAGCAAAATTTCACATGGAATGCTTTCATTTTGGGCATCTGGAAACAACAGAGTTTTCATTTCTGCTTGGCGGAGTTATGATCTTTGTTTGGATAACTAATGTGTAGTGTGTAAATAAGATCCTCTTTCCAAAACAGCCAATGGTGGAAAATTAATTAGGCTGGCACAGACTAACTAATGTTAGTCTGCTTGTATTTCACAGCAGACAGACCCAAAATCTCTGTCTAGGACAGGATATTCTAAGAACTTGGAAAATATTTGTTTCTGACTAGGAAACATAAAGTTCTACCTTTATCTCAACAATATAATCTTTATATTGCTATGGAAAAACACAAACTTCCTTAAGGTAGTCATCTCTGAGCCTCAGTTTACTCATATGTCAAGTCAGGTAGTAAGATTAAATGCAGCCTCTTCTGGGAAGTCATTCCTGAGGCACCTCTTCTATTTCCCTGCCCATACATGCCACACTTAGATGCTTTCAGAGTACTTTGTTTATACCTTTATTTATTTACCTTGCTCTACCCAGTTTAATAATGGAGAAATTTATATCAGCACCCCAGGGTAATTCTCAACCTTCTTCTTCAGTCCCCCTCATCCCATATAAAGATGTGTAGGGGGATCATTTTCTGAAATGTTAACCACTATTCTTATAATTCCATGTTCTCCCATCCCATTATTTAATCAGGTGCACTTATTGCTTCAGTAAACTGAAGAAATGAATTTCAGTGCTGTAAACTTAGGTATTTAATTTTTCTAAATTTAGATCCAGGAGGTATCAAGATATAGATGCCTTAAATAGATGCCTTCTGTCTTGGGAGCAAAGAGCATAAGTGAAGAAAATAACTATGAATGAGACATACCTCTAGGATGGATCTGAGTTCAGGGCTGACCTGTGTACCTGTTCTCCCGGTAAACTCTGGGAAAGCGGTAGGAACTTTCATAAGAGCAGAAAAAAATGGTTGAGTGGATACATAAGCAGTGCTTTTTAGGTGGTCTCACTAGACCTCAGGAGAGAAGTAGAGTATTTTGGCTGCATCACATAGTGACATAGACATAGCACCAGGAGCTGTGGGACTCTAAGGTCTGGCATCTGGGCCCAGAGAACCGCAGTGACTTTCTTCTCTTGGCCTCACCCACCACCCAGGTGCAGCTCAAGTTGTCTCCCTCCTTCAGCGAGGGTGCCAACCCACACGGCTAGAAGTAGACTACTGCTCTTTGAAATACTCACAGCACTTCACCATACTTCATTTTGAACACTTGTTACCTTTTCTCTCTGTGTAGACTGTATATTCCTGAAGGGCTGAATCAGTTTTTATTTTTGTATATTCAGTGCCTAACATAGTGTGGACACACAGTGAGCACTAAATCAATATTTGCTGAAATGGTGATCAAATTTAATCTATATAGGTTTAATCATAACTTAGAAAATAGCCCTGTTGGGAAATATGAAAATGAGGTAAAGTTACTAAAACCAGATGTAGCGGAAAAGCATTTTTGAATGATAATATAAAACTCAAAAAAAGAAGTAGAAATCAACTTTATATCCAAGTTCCTGTGTTCTGTGAATATAACCATGGCAGAGGTACTCTTTCCTTTCTCTCATACTTAAAGGACACCAAAAAATCAATATGATTAGCCTAAGTAAATTTCACCCTGACATTGCCTCCCAAATGGCCATGAAAGAATACTAATGGTCTTGTTGTGGTATTTGGATTACCTGAAATGTCAATATAAATTAATTCTGCTTTTACTGCTCACCAGCTTCTATCTGCAACCAATTCATAACTGTTTCTCAAACTTGTGCCCAAACAGACAACTTTCCTGGTAAGCACTCAGCTATCCCTTCCCAGGCTCTGACATCTCTATCCCTGACAGCCCTTAGGGAACTCCCTGCTCCTCACAAACTTCTTTCTACACAAATGTGAAGGAAAACTCCTTTCTTCCCAAGGAAGCTAAAGAATCTCTTTTTCTTTCTTTGAAGCATAAAAGAAAAGACTTATTCCCATCAGACTAAATAAGTAGGCAATAAAGCTTGAATCAAAGGTGCAAGAAGAGGAGTTTTCAGTCCTGCCTGAAGAATGTTTATATATGTTGGCTAATTCCTTAGAGAAATGATCTATTGAATAAAACATTTATCTTCTGCAAAAGTACCAGTTAAAAATAAAGTCATGATATCCCTTGTGCAGATGGGTGAAAGAGACTCAACAAATTACTGTCGGAAAATGTCTAAAGGTTTTACACATTATAGATACTTTACCTGGAAATAATCAAATCAGGGTGAGTAAATATAGGGTACTTTTTTCAAGTGTAGCTTTTAAAAAATCACCTGTTAATTATGTGTAAGTATAATTCCTAGAAGTTCTCTTCCTTCTTATTAAAAGAAAAATCAAAGTACTGAAATCCCCAAATCAATGACTCTCTATTGAGGCCAGAGTCAGAGGAAGATTCTAGGCAAATGTTCCTCTAATTGAGAAACCTGATAGATATCTTCAATCAGAAGCCAGGTTTGATGATGTACACATTAATGACCATGCAGAACAATTGCAAAATCTTTCCCCAGGTCTTTCTGAAGAGGGAGAGAGTGAGGAGTGAGAAGTAACAGTTTATTTTATAGACTGCTGCAAAATTTAATCGACTCTTAGAAATATATGGAAAGTATTTAATGAGTGAAAACAAACCACAGACTGTAAAATTAATCAGTCAAAGGAAAAAAAGAAAAAGAAGGTAAATATGACTCCAAATTTGATTTTCTCCCTTGTGCCTGCACCAAATATCTGAGTCTCCAAATAATAGACATGATTCAGCCTCCTTGGGTCAAAGAAGAAAACAAAAACATTTGATTACAAGATACTAACTAAACAAGGTAAAACTGGAGTACCTTCTGACTGAATACATTTAAAACAAAATAAATTTATCGTTGGAATCTAGGAAACTTGCAGAAAAGCATATCTACTTTAAGAGAATTTTACATGAGTTATAAGCTCAAACAGTGAGTGAAAGGGAAATAAGGATCTGGGAAATTTTGTGATTAAAGACTTGAATCAAACAATACTTAAAGGATGAGTCTTAATACCTGGAAGCAAGTACTATATGTGAATTTTCAGCTAACAAATGTGAAGCTACTTAATTTCCGCTTTCATTTTGAAATGACAGTGGAAGTTTATTTTATACTGGCATATATATAAGGGGAGAGTAAATATTTCTGTCATAAGGTCGTATGAGTTTTATCTATCCTAGTAAAACTGATCATTAATATTCACTCTACACCACCATCATTTGAGGAGGCAGTCACATGACTGCAACTTGTGTTTCAAATATATTAGTTATAAATCTTTCAGTGAAGCTTTTAAAAAGAAAATAGCCCAACATCCCTTGTCAGACTGAAATAAATCTATTTTTGAAATGGTTATTCTCTTTTTAAAGGATGGGTTTTTCTGCCATTTCCTCATTTTTTAAAGAAAGTCAAGTTAGCTGAGATTCAATTTCTGGTGATTCTGAAAGCACTTATTGTCCATAATTCATCAAATATGAGGATAAAATGTATAATTAAAAATGTTGAAAAGTAAAAACAAAACTTAAAGACAGTATAGAGAAATTAGATGCAGGGACAAACCTCATTTCTAAAGTAAATCCCTATAGTTTTGTTTTGTTTTTTAAATCTATATATAGAGTGAGGAGATGTAACATTTACTACACTCCCAGTTTGCTTGTCTAAATTAAGGAGGCCATCAAGTGCAGATATAGCTCCACCCAGCATCTGAGCCATTCTAACCAATCTTGAAAGAACATTCAGAACATCACCCACTAAAGTAGGTAGGAATTAAAACTAATCACGCTGCTTTTTAGTCTGGTATCCAGAGAGTCTGGGCCATCACCCTCAGTGATCTACTTATTTATGAATATGTACTCTCCTCATTTTTTCACATATGCTTTCCCTGAAACTATAGTTGGATTTCTTTGCCAATTCATGATTTAATTGCAATCTCTTTACTCAGTCTGCAAATATGAGGACCAAATTCTTTCCTAGATTTTGCTAGCTTTCTTCTTTTTACTATGCCTCTGAATATATTATCAGAGCTTCAGCACAACTAGACCTGGGTTCAGAGCTCAGCTTCAGAATAGTCCACCAGCCTTCTGAACACCACCCTTCTCTCTATCCTTCTCCTCCACTTATGTCTCTTGCAAAGTACCTGCATATCAGACCATTTTTGCTAATGCTCAATATGTTCTTGAGCATTATAGGTTTATGCCTAGGAGAATCTGTCCTCAGATACAATCCTCGTATCCCAAGGCTTGCATGATTCTTTCCTATGCCAAGTTTTTTATCATTTTTTTATTATATTAAATTGTTTTATTTATTTTGTTTTCTCTTTTACCTATGGGTTTCACTCAAGACAGATGTCTGACTATATTTGGAACATGTTTATGATGAACCAGTTCAAAAATATGTTTTTGATACAGTTTCTCCAAAATTAATTTGTATAAATCACTCTCCCCAAATCATTGTATCTCAGTTGTTTTTAAGTCCTTTATAGGACATAGTGGAATCTAAATATTAATTCAAATTAAGTATTTATATATATATATATATATATATATATATATATATATATATATATATATATACACAAATGGATTCTTCTTTTAATAGTTGTGGGTTAGGTAATGGAAATGTCAGGGTCATCTAGGAAGAGGTGTTGGAGTCCAGAAGGGGGATTGAGAGCAATCAAGCTGCGGAGGTGTAGCAGCAATAGAAACTGGTGACACACAGGAGAATTAAGAAAATATATTAAGTAATATGTTATGTAAATATGTTAAGGATAATGAAAACCAGCTTTCTCACTTTGGAGAAAGGAATTACAAATACGGAAAGAGAGAAAGCTAGGATGAACTGGTGGTGTTAGATTGGAATAGAGGTATTGATGTGAACTAATGGTTTTCAACATATAGGTAACTTTGGAAATGAATATAGATCTAAATGTGTGTTTAGGTTTGTGAATTTGTGTGTACATATATATGTATATTATATAATACACACACACATATATATATAGATATATGTTCTGTATTCTGTTCACTAAGAGCAGCAGTAACTTAAAAGCAATATTTTCTAAATATTATTTATTATTTTCCACTGAAAGGGACCAGGGCTTTTTAGAGAAATGGTTGATTTAAGGGCTGAGGCAAGAGTAGTACAAGATGTCCTGGACTATCTTATTGTGCCAGAAAGCAAGGAAGTGCTCAAAGAATGTTTTGGGCATGTCAAAAGGACACAGAAACCAACTAGAAGGGGCTTTTACTGGCTAAATTCAGGGTAATATGGGCATCAAAATAAATAATGATAAAAATGGATTAAGCCAACTGAATAAAACAGAAAACCAGAGACTATACTGATTTAAATACATTAATTACTAATTAAAAACTTGATATCTACATAGCTTCAAAACACCTCCCCACAAAATATATATTAACACCCAAAGGGATTAGAAAAACTTTCAGAGGATAAATGTGACAAACAACACCTTAATCAAGCAATCAAAGAGAATTCATCAGTCATGGAACAAAGCAAAGGCATACACCACTGGAAAGGATGCAAGAAGCTAGTTCTTCTGCCCAGTTTTTAATCAGGTTGTTTGTTGTTTGATGTTGAGTTGTACGAGCTGTTTATATATGTTAGATATTAACCCCTTATTGGTTGTTTCATTTGCAAGTTATTTCCTATTCAGTAAGGTGCCTTTTCATTTTGTTGATGGTTTCCTTTGCTGTACAAAAGCTTTTAAGTTTAATTAGGTCCCATTTGTTTATTTTTACTTTTATTTCCTTTACTTTAGGAGACAGATCTAAAAAAAATATTACTGTGATTTATGTCCAAGTGTGTTCTGCCCATGTTTTCCTCCAGGAGTTTTATAGTATACAATCTTTCATTTAGGTCTTTAATCCATTTTGAGTTTATTTTTGTATATGGTGTTAGAAAATGTTCTAATTTCATTCTTTTGCATGTAGCTGTCCTGTTTTCCCAGCATGATTTATTGAAGAGACTGTCTTTACTCCATTGTATATTCTTGCCTTCTTTGTCATAGATTAATTGACCATAGTTTGTGGGTTGATTTCTGGGCTCTCTATTCTGTTCCATTGATCTATGTGTCTTTTTTTTTTGTGCCAATACCGTATAGTTTTGATTACTGTAGCCTTGCAGTATAGTCTGAAGTCAGGAAATGTGATTCCTCCAGCTTTGTTCTGCTTTCTCAAGATTGTTTTGGCTATTCAGGATCTTTTGTGTTTCCATACACATTTTAAAATTATTTGTTCTAAAACGTATGGACACCAAGCAGGGAAAGCGGCAGGGTGGTGGGGGTGGTGGTGTGATGAATTGGGTGATTGGGATTGACATGTATACACTGATGTGTATAAAATTGATGACTAATAAGAACCTGCTGTATAAAAAAATAAATAAAATTAAATTAAAAAAAATTTTTAAATAATAATAATCAGAAGTCAGCTACATGAAACATTCAAGTAAAGAAAAAAAAATTATTTGTTCTAGTTCTGTGAAAAATGTCATTGGTATTTTGATAGGGATTGCATTGAATCTGTAGATTGCCTTGGTTAGTATAGTCATTTTAACAATCTGTATTCTTTCAATCCAAGAACACAGTATATCTTCCCATCTGTTTGCATCATCTTTGATTTCTTTCATCAGTGTCTTCTAGTTTCCTGAGTGCAGGTTGCTTACTTCCTTAGGTAGGTTTATTCCCAGGTGTTTTATTCTTTTTGATGTAATGGTAAATGGGATTGTTTCCTTAATTTCTCTTTCTTATAGTTCATTGTTAGTGTATAGAAATGAGACAGATTTCTGTATGTTAATTTTGTATCCTGCAACTTTACCAAATTCATTGATGAGCTCTAGTAGTTTTATGGTGGTGTCTTTAGGATTTTCTATGTATAGTAGTTCACACTTGGTGCCGTATGGAGGAGTAAGAGTGAAAGCAAGAGGACTATGGAAGTGGTGTAATATGCCAGAGGGCAGAGTTTAGTGACATAGGTTACAGGGATAATGAAGATGGTGGTAAGAAGAGGCCAAAGAGATCATAGAGATATGAAAACATGCTGATGGATTGGAAGTGGCATTGGAAAGAAAGAGGAGAATCAAAGGTGACTCTATAGTTTTGGGGGAAGAGTTACTGAGTGAATTGTGGTACCATTAATTATGATGGGGGAAGACTGAGGAAGAGAAGACTTTGAGTGGGAAAGGAAGTACAAGTTCTCTTTTGAGCATGTTACCCTGGAGATAACTCATTAAATATCCAACATATATTGTAGGCACCAAGATGTGTCAGGAAGAATGTCAGAAGAAGAATCAAAATATGGTATTCTTCAACATCTAATACATATGACTCCAAAATGCATTAGAATTATGTAATGATTCAAATGAAGCAATTTTATATCTCAAGAAAAAATAACTTAGAAACAGGTTCCTAATTAAATGTTTATAATGCTATCCATTACAGGTTCAGAAGGTTAATTTTTTTCTACTAAATTGTGTTCTCTCTCTAGCAAATAAGAAATTACAAGAAGAAAAAAAAATGTAGGCCAAAAAGGGCCTATATTATTTAACACCAGACTCAGTCCCTTACAACATTTAAATTATTCACATTATCATCAATGTCCAGGGACTACATTCTTCTTGCAACCTTATTTTATTATTCAGCTCAAGTCTAAAGAAATGCTTCTAGCACAAAATGAACAACCTAGATTATCTTCTTCCCAGGCTCCAAATCATCCCTTCTTATCATCTCCAGCGTGTTTAAGAGGAGAGAGTTTGAAGTTGAGAGGTCTGTGTGCTTGCCAGAGGGTATCTCATAGTCAGTAAAATGGCCTTTGAGAACCTCCTCTTTCTTTCCTGAGGCTTCTAGGCCACAAGAGTTTTCCTCTCTCTCTGAGAACAAATGAAAGAATGAATGAAGACATTACGTGGTATGTTACAGCTCAGAAAACAATTTCTCCAAAAAAGTTTTAGAGAACATCCTTCTCTGTTATAAAAGCAGTGAAAGACATATCAACAAAACATTTGATTTAAAAAAGGATAATTAAGGAGAGATTAATAAAGTCAGATATGATCATTTTAAAAGATCCAGTGTTCAACGGTTTTAATGATGTAGATGCCTACTTATGAGTAATTGCTACAAGAATGCTCTCACATTGGAAAGGCAGCTGAATGTATTGGTTACCAGCACAGCCATCTCTAGAATCAGACACCTTGGGTTAGAATCCTCACTGTTCTTCCTAACAGCTATATAATCTAGGCCAGGTTTTTTAATTCTCTATATTTCCATTTCTATATATGTAAAATTATTATCACATTAATAAAAATTTCCTCAGAGGGTTGTTTGGAGTATGAATACTTAAATAATTTAATAGAAATAAAGCACTAAGAACAGGAAATGGTATGTATTATGCCCTATGCCAGCTAAGCCTATATGTTAGCTATCAGTAATTCTCTTTCCCATTCTTACTCTTTGGTTTGCATCATACTTACTATATCATTACATGATCTGCAGAGATCCTTTAGCCTTCAAAACCAAGAATTCCTCAATTAGAGCAACAGAATACTGAAAGGAAATGCTCATCCTATACTTAGTGATAGCGATGTAATTATCCTGAATATTGTGGAGAGGGTAGGAAACAATCTTAATTTTTCTTTGGAATTATAAGAATTATCATTTTGCTACCTATTTACCTGTTACAGGTGTTTCAAAGATAAAGTAATATCTAAATACTGTTTTGAGTGCCCAATCAAATTATGCATGCATGTGTGCAATGTCCATTCTATGCCAAGCACTATGTTGAGTTTTTTATATATAATATATCATAACAGTCAAATAGGGATATATTATTTGCCCCATTTTACAAATAGAGAAACAAACTCACGAAGATAAATGTGTGTCATGTTGATGGCAGATATGACACTGGGATTTGACTCCAAAATTCATGCCTAAATGTAGCAATAATAATAGCAAAATATAAATGAAAGAAAACCACATTATACATTGCTGTTTTAAAGTTTATAGAGTTTTATAAAACAAGTTTTCTCATTTGGTTTGCAAATATGCTTGGAGATTATTCTCAACAAGATGCTTATTTTTTACCTTATTTATTAAAAGAGAATATTTAAATTAATGTTAAGATAGAGCACAAGTGTATTGCAGGACAAAAGGATGAACTGAACTGAAGGATAAGAGACCTTACCATCTATGGGAATTTGAGGATTTCTTTTTTTTAATTAAAAGAACTCAGTGTCTTCAAGTTGAAAGTAGAGTGCCAGACATGTTTTAAACACAGTTCTAAACTCAGGTGATGCAACACAAAAAAGATGGGTGAGTGGATTTGTTTTACATATTGGTCTTGGAATTCTGTAAAATATTTCTTTAGAAAAATTGAACTTTTTTTAAAAAGGTCATGGAAGCAGATAATTTATACAGGATCAATTACCTCTAAGGGTCAGGAAACATCTCTGAGTCAGTTAAGATGTTAAACTCTTTATATCAATCTTCTCACATAATATTCCCTGAAACCATGCTCTGTACTTATTATTATTATTCCAATTTTCTTGAAAGGAAACTGAAGTTCAAAGAAGTAAACTAAATATCTAGGGTACAGAGCTAAAAAAACAGTGGAGCCAGGATTCAGAACCAAGTCTGTCAGAATGTACATTATTTCCACTACACTTATTTTGTCTCTCTGCAGCTATTAAAAAATCATGAAGTTTGAGTTAGTTTGAGTTAATCGTGTTGACAAAACAAAGGCATCTTTTTAGAGGAAGAACCCCAAACAGGAACCTATTATTGTTTCATCAATATACACATTGTTAAATGTTGGGAAATCTACTATTATGCTGACCATTCACAGCATTTTCATTTGAAATGCTTTTGTCCTAGTCATTTCCTTAGCAGTTACTGAGTCTAAACCTACTCTCTGATTGTTTATCTGGCATCTCCAGGGGACACTCAGTAAATACCAGTTGCCTCATCTGAAGACAATACTTAGTGGGCTACCAAATGGATGCAAGTGATGGCAGACTTGAACTCAACCTTCACAGTGAAAAGACTCCACTTGAGCTAACATAAATAACGTGATCCTTCATCTATCTATTCACTTTAATGGTAACTAAATCCTATCTTCTCAAGGAGCTGACTATGTGATTAAAATGACTGCATAGTTTTCTAGTTTACAGAGTTCTATCCTCTCTCCATGTGTGAGATTCTTATATCTCCCATAATGATAACTGTATTCTTTTTACCTTAAAAAATACTGTCCTCCCACACAGAGGCAAAAGGAATGCAGAATGTCTTAGGGATTGTTAGTAAAAAAAATCTATAAATTTGGAACAGAAAGTTCTTGTTAACTACAGAATTAACTACATTCGACTTAATTGTCATTAATAAAAATTCTTAGGGGCCTATATCAGCTGTCAAACTTACTAAGTCCTAGACTTTTTTTAAAAAGCTTATTTGTTGCAACATATCACAATTGTATCTGTATCTAATCATATCTATCAAATGCCAAGACCACATTAAGTCTTTGAAAAGTAAGTAAACTACCTCTGGAAGTTAAAATCAGAATAAGGAAAACCTAAAATCTGTCTTTCTGTTTGACACCAGGGCACCATGCCCTTTAATCTAAGAAAGAATAAAATACATGAATACTGTTAAAAACAAGACAACAGACCCAAAATGGAGTCAATTATGCTAAGACCCATGTCACCAAACCAAGACTTAATTACAGTTTCAGCTCTGCAGAAATGGAATCCTAAACCAGTCAACCAGGAATGAGCTGATCAGCACTAGTGAGGAGGTAGTCTGCCTGATAGATCCCCTGTCCATTGTAAAGTTACTAAAGGAAAGTAATCTTGCCATCACTATCCTTTTTTTTTTTTTTTTTTTTTTTTGCCTAGTATAACTTCCTTGTTTCTTTTCCCTTCTGGCTATAAAGTTGTTCATTCTGTACAGCTCCTTGAAGCTCCTTTCTATCTACTAGATTGGATGCTGCCGAATTCGAGTCGAATTTTGCTCAAATAAACTCTTAAATTTTTTATATGCCTCAGTTTACCTTTTAACAATACCTTCAATAGCTCTGTAAAGTTAAATCTCTCAAAGTGACCTTAGAGCTGGACATGGACCTCTACGTTGCCTCTGGATTGTAAGACTATTGGTCTTCTTTTCACAATATGTGCTATACACAGAGTGATTTCTTTTCACTGTCTCCCCCTTGTAAGAAAAGAATTCTTACATTTCTTATCCCCTAGGAATATATTTCTCTGTTCTGCCACAAATTTAGGTTTACAAACTTTTAATATATGAAAGATATTTTAAAGTATTTCCCAAGTTCTAAGAATCTTTTCTTCTCTCTCTCTCTCTTTTTTTTTTTTTTTGGCTTTCAAATATGGAAGCTGTAAAACATTTAGAAATGTACTACATGTGCTTGTTTCTCATTTCTATTTTTTAAAATTCTGGAACTTTTTCCTTTTCCTGAATGAAAAAGGGCTCTGAATAGAAAAGAAGAGAATAAAATAGTATATAACATATGGCACATGGCAGACAAAACCACTACGTCACTCAGATACCTCCCAGTCCTAAACCACATGTCTTTTTCTGGCTAACTCTGCTCTCTGCTTTGTCTACCTCCTTCTGTCTTTGCCCCTTTGCCTTAAGAATTCCCATTGCCAATCCACCCAGATATCTCTCCACAGGTACATATACACATATACTGCAGACAAGTCTTTGGAAGGTCATTAAATCACCTTAGGTATGAGTTACCAGTTTATGACTTTTAATACAATTTCTATGTTGAAGTAAAATAAATGACACATGCAGTATAGACCCTATGGCTGATCTGTGAGTGCTTTAGCCTAAGCTTTCTTCTAGCTTTGTGGCAACAATTTTAAGGACATCCTTGTGATATCCTGGGGAAGGCAAAGGTCATAAAAACTGTGCTACTGCCTGTGTGTACTGTTGTTTACCGTACCGTATTCTTTGACATATTGTAAATGTATATACCTATTTAACACCGAACTTAAAATGGTACCTCTAACCGAGATATATAATAAACCCTAACACATATCTACAAAAGTGTCCATGCAGAACTTCTTCCCATTGGCTGTACTTCAGAAGGTGTAAAGAAGTCATTGTTAACAAAAATAAACAAATGGGATCTAATGAAACTTAAAAGCTTTTACACAGCAAAGGAAACCATAAACAAGATGAAAAGACAACCCTCAGAATGGGAGAAAATATTTGCAAATGAAGCAATGGACAAAGGATTAATCTCCAAAATGTATAAGCAGCTCATAGAGCTCAATATCAAAAAAACAAACAACCCAATTAAAAAATAGGCAGAAGACCTAAATAGACATTTCACTGAAGAAGACATACAGATGGCCAAGAGGCACATGAAAAGATGCTCAACATCACTAATTATTAGAGAAATGCAAATCAAAACCACAATGAAGTACCACCTCACACCGGTCAGAATGGCCATCATTAAAAAATCTACAAACAATAAATGCTGGAGAGGGTGTGGAGAAAAGGGAACCCTCCTACAATGTTGGTGGGAATGTAAATTGTTGCAGCCACTATGGAGAACAGTATGGAGGTTCCTTAAAAAACTAAAAATAGAACTACCATATGACCCAGCAATCCCACTACTGGGCATATACCCTGAGAAAGCCATAATTCAAAAGGACACACGTTCCCCAATGTTTATTGCAGCACTATTTACAATAGGCAGGACATGGAAACAACCTGAATGTCCAATGATAGATGAATGGATAAAGAAGATGTGGTACATATAAACAATGGAATATTACTCAGCCATAAAAAGGAACAAAATTGGGTCACTTGTAGAGATGTGGATAGACATAGAGTCTGTCATACAGAGTGAGGTAAGACAGAAAGAGAAAAACAAATATCATATATTAATGCATATATGTAGAATCTAGAAAAGTGTTACAGATTAATCTATTTGTAGGGCAGGAATAAAGACATAGACATAGAGAACAGACATGTGGACACAGCAGGAGAAGGGGAGAGTGGGACAAACTGGGAGATTAGGTTTGACATAAATACATTACCATGTGTAAAATGGATAGCTAGTGGGAACCTGCTGTGTAGCACAGGGAACTCAGCTTGGTGCTCTGTGACGACCTAGGTGGGTGGGATGGGGGCGTGGGAGGGAGGTCCAAGAGGGAGGGGATATAGGTATACATATAGCTGATTCACTTCATTGTACAACAGAAACTAACACAACATTTTAAAGCAATTTTACTCCAATAAAAAAATTTTTTTAAAAAGAAGCCATTGTTAATTCAGATGTTACCAGCAACAACTCATGATTTTGCATGTAAAATTCTAGGGCATGAGTTTCTGCTTTGGAGAATGTTGCTAAACTCTCTTATGTATATACTGAATTTCTCACTTAAATTTTAGGTCTGAAAATTATATTTTATTGATCCAAGAAGAACATGTATTTGAACTATCAGCACACACTTACTAATGTTTATCAATAGGTCTTTCTTGCATATAAAAATTTCAGTGAGGGAGGATCTCCAATGGCTGTGATTGGTCTATACATGGTGGTCATCCCTAGGATAAAAATTGTCCTTAGTTTTCAGACCAAATGAAATTTGGTCAGAAAAACATCAACAACATTTACTAAATGATCACTATCTAAATATTGGCAAGTACTAACCATAAAAAAATGAGTAAGATACAATTTCCGCCTTTAAATCCAGTATTGTAAACATGCAGGATGTGTAACAACTACCATACATTGTGGTAAGTACTACTCTATAGAAAAACATGAAGTCTTATAGCAGGGAAGATATACACAAAGAAATTTCTCTTACTTTAGTCTAAATTGGTAAATGACCTCTACATATAAAAAAGTCTGAAGGAATAGAACTGTGATAATGAGATCTACTCCCTCAATGTAGTTATTTCCTTCATCCTTAGCAATGAACTTCAAATTTTTAGCAGAGTAAATGGCCATGCAGAGTAAACATTACATTTCCCACCTCTACTGCCACTAATGCTATGTAATCATGTCCTGGACAAGAGGACAGAATAAGAGGTGATGTAAGCAGTTTTAAGACATGTCCTTAGAGGGAAGGAGAAAGCAGGGCATCCTCTGCTCTTTCCTTTGTGCTGACTGAAACACAGACAAGAGGACTGGAGACTGAGAAAACTTATTTCATGAGAAGAAAGCATATTGAAGATTGTGAAGTAAAAAGATTGAAGGAACATAGGACCCCATTGACCCCATTGGCAACATTATGTTAGTCCTAATCTCTTTATATTTGGATTTATTTTAAAATAATTTTTACACATTTCTGTTTTTATTGTATTGTGGTTTTATTTTCTTTAAAGAAATGTAATCCTTTCTTTAGGTGTAACTTACATACAATGAATTGCACTCATTTTAAACTTGGAGTTTTATGAGTTTTGACAAGTGATTACACCGATGTAACTATAGCCACAATCAGATACAGAACATTTCCATCAACCCCCAAATTTTTACTGGGCTCTTTTGCAGTCAATTCCATACTTCTCACAAATTTCCACCCAGAGTAAATGCAAATTTGCTTTCTTTCAAAATAGATTGCTGTTTATTTTCTAGAACTTCATATGAAAGAATAATAGCTTATGTAGTATCTTGTGCCAGTTATATTTCACTCAGCATAACGTAGTTTCATGTGTTAGTAGTTGTTACATACATCAGTAGTATGTCCTTTTAATCTTGAAGAGTATTTCATTATATGGACATACTACACTTTAGTCATCCATTCCTCTGTTGATGAACTGGTTATATCTGGATTTTGCTTATCATGAATAAAACTACTACGAACATTCTAAGTATAAGGCTTTGAGGGGACATGTTTTGCTTTTTCTGTTTAAATAGGAATGAAGTCCCTGGATATTATGGTAAGTGTACACTTAACTTTTTGTCATTGTTAAGAAACTGTTGAATTGTTTTCTAATGCATTGTACTATTTTACATTCACATCAGCAACGTATGAAAGTTCCAGTTGCTCCATCTCCTTACCAACATTTGAAGTGGTTAGTCTATAATTTTTGCTATTGTAATGGAATCTCATTGTTACTACAATTTAGTTATGCTAGTGTTTTCTCATTGTGGTTTTCATTTGTGTTTCCTTGATAACTAACACTGTCGACAACTTTTATGTATTTAATGGCCATTCATATATCTTTTATGGTAAAGTGTCTGTCCAACTCTTTTGCCCATTTTTAAGTTGGGTTACTTGCCTTCTTATTGAGTAGTAAGAGTTATTTATTTTTTATAAAAGTTTTTATCATATCTATATAACAGAAATATTTTTCTCAAAGTCTGTAACTTTGCTTTATATTTTAATAGTCTCTTTTAATGACCAGAAATTTCTAATTTTAACAAAGTTTTATTTATAAAATTTGTTCTTTTAGGGTTTGTGCTTTTTCTTTCCTATGTACAAAATTTTTGCCTACCACAGTTTGCAAAGGTTTTCTCCTATGTTTCCTTTCCAAATGTTTATAGTATTAGTTTTTACATTTGTCTATGATTCTTTTAAAAATTTGTAAATTGTATGAGATAAGAGCCAATATCCAGTAGTTTCAGCCCTATTTATTGAAAAAACTTTACTTCCCCTCATTGAACGGCCTTGACTACTTTGTTGAAAATTAATCACTCACATGAGTGAGTTTATTTCTGGACTGTATTCTGTCCCATTGGTCTATAATAATATACTTTTTCAAATATTGCATTGTCTTCATTACTGTAACTTTATAGTAAGTGATGAAATCTGGTATTGTTAGTGCTGCAAGTTTGTTCTTTTCTTTCACCACTGCTTTTGCTAATATATGTTATTTGCATTGCCACATAAAATTTGGTCATCTTGTAAATTTCCTCATAAATGCTCATGATTATTTTGATTACCATTGAATCTAAAGATCAATTTAGATAAAATAACATCTTAATAATATTCTGCCTTTTAATCCAAGAGGATGGTATATCTTTCAATTTCCTTAGTTCTTTATTTTGGCAATATTTTGTAGTTTTCAGTGAATGGTATCTATGCACATTTTGTTAAATACATTCCTAAGTATTTCATGTTTGGGGATGCTACTGTATATGGAAATGTATTTTATTTCCCTTTACAGATATTTAATGTTAATAAAACAACACAGAATTACTTTTGTATATCAACTTTATATGCTGTGACTTTGCTAAACTTGGTTATTAGTTCTCATATCCTTTTTTGTAGATTACTTAGAATTTCCTAGGTACAGGGTAAATTAAAGATAGTTTAACAACTTCCTTTACAATATGCATCACTTTTTTTTTTCCTTCCCTTATTTCACTGGCTTGAATCTCTTGTACAATGTTAAATAGAAATAATGAAAATGAGCATCACATCTTCTGATCTTAGAAGAAAAACATTTAGTATTTCTCAATGAAAAGGATGATAGCTTGATTGACCCTAGTGTGTGAGATTATTTCTAGTCTCTCTATTCTGTTCCATTGATCTATGTGTTATTTTTTTGTACCAGTACCATATTGTTTTAATTACTGTAGCTTTGTAGTATAGTTTGAAGTCAGGGAGCATGATTCTTCTAGTTCTGTTCCTCTTTCTGAAGATTGTTTTGGCTATTCGGGATCTTTTGTGTTCCCATACATATTTTAAAATTTTTTGTTCTAGTTCTGTGAAAAATGCCATTGGCATTTTGATAGGGCTTGCATTGAATCTGTAGATTGCCTTGGGTAGTATGGTCATTTTAACAATATTAATTCTTCCAATCCAGGAACATAGTATATCTTTTTGTTTGTGTTGTCTTCAAATTCTTTCATCAGTATCTTATAGTTTTCTGAGTACAGGTCTTTTGCCTCCTTAGGTCTGTTTATTCCTAGGTATTTTATTCTTTTTGATATGATGGTAAATGGGATTGTTTCCTTAATTTCTCTTTCTGATAGTTCATAGTTAGTGTATAGAAATGCAATGTATTTTTGTGTATCAATTTTGTATCCTGCAGCTTTACCAAATTCATTTGATGAGCTTTAGTAGTTTTCTGGTACTGTCTTTAGGACTTTCTATGTTTAGTATTATGTCATTTGCAAACAGTGACAGCTTTACTTCTTCCTTTCCAATTTGGATTCTTTTTATTTCTTTTTCTTCTCTGATTGCTGTGAATAGGACTTCCAAAACTATGTTGAATAAAAATGTCATGAGTGGGCATCCTTGTCTTGTTTCTGATCTTAGAGGAAATTATTTCAGCTTTTACCATTGAGTATGATCTTAGCTGTGGTTTTGTCCTATGTGGTTTGTCATATGGTTTATTATGTTGAGGTATGTTCCCTCTATCCCCACTTTCTGGAGAGCCTTTATCATAAATGGATATTGAACTTTATAAAAAGCTTTTTCTGTATCTATTGAAATGATCATATGGCTTTTATTCTTCAGTTTGTTAATGTAGTGTATCACATTGATTGATTACCAAATATTGAAAAATCTTTGCATTCCTGGGATAAATGACAAAAGAGGAGAGAATATACAATGGAGAAAAGACAGTCTCTTCAATAAATGATGCTGGGAAAATTGGACAGCTACATGTAAAAGAATGAAAATAGAACATTCTCTAACACCGTACAGAAAAATAAACTCAAAATATATTAAAGACCTAAATCTAAGACCAGGTACTATAAAACTCCTAGAGGAAAACATAGGTAAAACACTCTTTGACATAAATTGAAGCAATATTTTTTGGATCTATCTCCTAAAGCAAAGGAAATAAAAGGAAAAATAAACAGATGAAACCTAATTAAACTTACTTTTGCATGGCAAAGGAAACCATCAACAAAATGAAAAGACAACCTACTGAATGGGAGAAGATATTTGCAAATAATGCTACCAACAAGGGGTTAATATCCAACATATATAAACACCTCATACAACTCAACATCAAAAAACAAACAACACAATTTAAAAATGGGTAGAAGAACTGAAGAGATGTTTTTCCAAGAAGGAAATGCAAATGGCTAACAGGCTCATGAAAAGATGCTCAGCATCTGTAATCTTCAGGGAAAGGCAAATCAAAACCACAATGAGGTATCACCTCACACCTGTCAGAATGGCTATCAGCAAAAAGAACACAAATAACAAATCTTAGTGAGGATGTAGAGAAAATGGAACCCTCTTACACTGTTGGTGGGAATGTAAATTGGTGTAGCCATTGTGGAGAACATTATGGAGGTTCCTCAAAAAACTAAAAGTACAACTACCATATGACCCAGCAATTACACTCCTGGGTATATTAAAAAAAAAAAAAAAACCCAAAACACTAATTCAAAAACATACATACACCCAAATGTTCATAGCAGAGTTATTACAATTGCCAAGATATGGAGGCAACCTAAGTGTCATTCAACATATGAATGGATAAAAAAGATGTGGTATGTATTATATACAATGGAATACTACTCATCCATAAAAAACGATGAAATTTTGCCATTTTGCAACAACATGGGTGGACTTGGAGGACATTATACTCAGTGAAATAAGTCAGAGAAAGACAAATACTGTATGATATCACTTATACGTGGAATCTAAAAAATACGACAAACTAGTGAATAACAAAAAAGAAGCAGACTCACAGATCTAGAGAACAAACTAGTGGTTACCAGTGGGGAGGGGGAATGGGGGAAGGGCAAATAGGAGTAAGAGAAAGAAAGAGTTATTATGGGATTATATGAAATCATGTGTGTGAAACTTTAGAAAATTATAAAGCACTATAGAATTTAAAGAATCTTTCATTCAACTGAAAAAAGACATTTAAAAAAAAAGGATGGGGACTTCCCTGGTGGCGCAGTGGTTGAGACTCTGCCTGCCAGTGCAGGGGACACGGGTTCGGGCCCTGGTCTGGGAGGATCCCACATGCCGCGGAGCAACTGGGCCCGTGAGCCACAACTACTGAGCCTGCGCGTCTGGAGCCCGTGCTCCGCAACAAGAGAGGCCGCGATAATGAGAGGCCCGCGCACCGCGATGAAGAGTGGCCCCCACTTGCCGCAACTAGAGAAAGCCCTCGCACAGAAACGAAGACCCAACACAGCCATAAATAAATAAAAATAAATAAATAAAAATAAAAATAAAAATTAAAAAAAGGATGATAGCCATGGGGTTTTGGGAGATGTGCCTTAATATGCTGAGGAAGTTTCCTTTATTTCTAATTTGCTGAAAGTTTTTCATAAATATGTGTTAAATTTTGTCAAATAATTTGCCTCTCTCTATTAAGATGATCATATGACTTTCATCATTTATTCTCTAGGTATTGTAGATTGCATCAGTTGATTTCCTTATGCTAAAGTAATGTTTTATTCCTGGGGTAAACCCCAACTGCTCTTAATTCATTATCCATCTTAAACATTTTTAATTCAATTTGTTCATATTGTATTAAGAAGTTTTGAGTCTATATTCATGAGAGATATTGGTTTACTGGGTTTTTTTCAGATATGGCAAATGTTTTCTTAAAAATGAATGATACAATCCTATCATTTCAAGGAAAATAACTGAAAGTATTTACTTTTAAAGATAAACATTGTTTCCAAATGAAACTTAGAATTTTAAAAAACTTATACCTGCCACTGTGAACTTGACTGTATCCCATTATTCAAAGACTTTTCTGAAGAATCTAATGGTTATATTAGTAAATTTCATTTTTATGTTATATAATAAAATGTGTTAATATTTGAAAAATTTATATCACTCAATGACCCAATATTTTCCAAATCACCAATACAATGATGCTACAATAGCATGCATGTGTTAAAATATTTATTCAAGATACAAGATAGACCAATGGATTTTGAAATTTTCACTATACGGTTTCAGATTTGACATTATAATGAATTTTTTTTAAACTGAAGTGTAGTTGACATACAGTATTATGGTAGTGTCAGATGTATAGTACTGTAAGAAACTTTAAGACACTAACATTTGTAGAGTTTTGGTTTTGAATAAAAGAAGAATATCCAAAATTACATGAAAAGGCCTATTAAAATAGTCATCATTTTCCAGCTACTTATATATGTGTGACCACATTTTTTTCATATAGTTCAAACCAACCTATTATAACAGATCAAATGCATAACCATAACTGAAAATCCAGGGGTAGAAAAATGTAAAAAAAAGTCATATCTTTTATATTTTGTTCTGGAAATTTTAGTTATTTCTCATTTATAACGTATTTTTGGGTTTGCAATTAATGTGTTCATTATTGCTATTTTGAAGTGAATTGTAGATAAATATATTTTAATTTTCTGAATTTTAATTTCCAGTAGGCTAAATTTGGTTGATTTAAGCCATATAAACAAAATCTTTTTCAGTTTCTCCATAACATTGAAGAGTGTAAAGAAAACCTGAGAGCAAAATGTTTGAGGACCACTGGTATAGGTATTAAAATAAATATCTTCCATTTATTACAAACCAAATTATTTCAGACTTACTTCAGGTAAAATGTAGGAAACTTTCATTTATTCCTATGTTTAGTGCTTATGTTGTAATATATAATACAGCCATATATGTTATAAACCTAACAATATAGTGTTATTTGTTTTTCTTATGTACTCTAATAGATATGTTAAAAATTAATACATAATAAGAAAACAGTTTATAGATACTGCAGACTTCTTTAATATTTTATTAAGGTGAAATTCATATAACAAAATTATTTTTAAAATGAACAACTCAGTGGCATTTAATACATTCATAATATTGTGCAGCAAACAACTCTATCTATTCCAAATATTTTCATCATGCCCAAAGGAAATCTCATACCCATTAAGCAGGCGCTGCCTATTCCCTGTCCCCAAAAGCCTTTGGCAATCACTAATCTGCATTCTGTCTCTATGGATGTACTTATTCTGGCTATTTCATGTAGATGGAGTCATACAATGTGTGACCTTTTGTGCCTGACTTCTTTCATCTAGTATAATGTTTTTGAGGTTCATCCACATTGTAGCATGTACTTGTTTTTATGTATGCCTAACATCCCATTGTATGTATATACTACAGTTTGTTTATCCATTCATCCATTGATGAACATTTGGGTTGTTTCCACCTTTTGGCTATTGTGAGTAGTGCTGTTGTGAACATAGGTGTACATGTATTTGTGTGAATAATTGTTTTCAGTTCTTTGAAGTGCATATCTAGGAGTAGAATACTGGGTCATATGGTAATTCTGTGTTTAACTTTTTGAGGGACCATAAATCTTCCTAGATACAGTTTTTTACATTTGTTCATATATTTACCATTTCTGGTATTTTTCATCTCTTTCTGGAAATATGGGTTGCTATCTGTTCCCAGTTCCCTTGAACCTGAACAATTCCTTTAGCACTTCAAAGGTCTATCTCAAAACACTTTTTCTCCATTTCTGTTTATCTGAAATTGTCTTATTTCATCTTTATTTTGAAGGATAGTTTTGATGGATGTAGAATTTTTGGTTAACAGGCTTTCTCTCCATCACCACTACCTTAAATATTTTGTTCTAATATCTTCTGACCTCCACTGGTCCTGAACAGAAGTCATTTATTAAACATATTATCATTCCCCCTGTTATGTGAAGTGTTGTTTTCTTTTATCTGCTTTCAAGAATGTCTCACTATTTTCGCTTTTCAGAAGTTTAACTCTGATGTACTTGGGAAAGTTTTGTTTTTGTTGATATTGGTAAGGGTTCATTGCATTTCTAGGTTCTGTAAATTAGTGTTTTCAATATTATTTGTCAATTTTCCATTCATTATTTCTACACGTTTTTTCGTGCATTCTTCTCACTCTCCTCTCTTTCTAGGACTCCAATTATATGTATATTGAACTGTTTGGTATTACTCTTCAGATTTCTGTGGCTCTGTGCACTTTTCACTAATCATTTTATCTCCATTCTTTGGACTGGGTAATTTTTATTCCTCTAATTTCAACTTTACTGATTCTGACAACTCCAGTTTGCTGTTGAGATCATTCTATAAATTTTTATTTAAGTTATACTTTTCATCTTTAAAAATTTCATTTTTAAGATAGTTTTCATTTCTCTGCTGAGATTTCCCATCTGTTTCCTTATTAGAACCATTTAAAAATTATTCAAACATACAAAGTAACTGCTTTGAAGTTATTCTTACTTATTTTTAATAGGAATCACACTTTGGTGTTATTTTTTTGGTGGGGTGTCTAATAATTTTTAGTTGAAAACTGGATATTGCAGGTAAATAGTAATTCTGAATCCTGCCATGCTCTTTAGAGAAGACTTAGCTTTTCTTGTTTGTTTTTTAATTCTAGTGGCGACTAATCACATAGACTCAAACTACAAACTCTCTCCCACAGAGTGTGCAGTAGCTGATATATCTGTTCAATTATTACAGTTTCAGCTGCTGGTTTATTTTGTTTTATCTAGCCTGGCCCCTTGGTGAACTCCCTCAGGCTTTCATAATTTGGGGTCCACCAAGGATTTGGGCAAATTATATACTCACATTTCAGGTCTCACCTTGTCTATGATTTTCTTACTTCTTCAAAATCTACTCTAATTGTCTGGTTTCTCTGCCAGCCTTTGCTTTTGTCTTCCTAGACCTCAAGCCATTAAGACTTCTTCAACTTTCTTCTGACCAAGTTGCAAATAGCTGGGGAATGTATTCATTTAAAAAGAAAAATAAGTGAAGAAGTAAAACAATGAAACAAAATTCACTAATTTCAACTGATATCTTTCCGATCTCTTCCTGTTTTTGTTTTTTGTTCATTTGTTTTCACCCAATTCCCAGCAGTTTTTTTGTGTGTGCATAGTTTAGCAGTCATTCAGATATTTGGGTGGAGGGTTTTTAGATTTGGGATCTCAGCTCTTTGTCAGCTCTCCCACATTTAGAACATCTCCCTTAATTTTCTACCTGCTTTTTCAGCCTTAAAATTCATTTCTACCACCTCAAGTGGAGGAAGTTTGCAGTTTGTCCCCTGTAGACACCAGGGTTGGGGATGCACTTGAACAAGAAAGTGCAAACTTGCATTATGTTTCTTGTTATCTTGTTATTATCCTTTCTAGTTGAAGTGTTTCAAGAGTAAACTCTGTTCTGGCTTCTGTATGCTTTCAAATACTTTCTCATGTCTTTATAACATGAGAAATTGTTGTTTATTTTAACAATATATCTTTGTTTTTTTTAACAATATATCTTTCTCAAGATTTTATCTGTTATCTGTGGGAGGGCTGACTTAACCTCTTCTTTACACTACCTTTCCATTACAGGTGTTCATCTTTGACTTTTTTATATGATAGAATTAATCTTCTTGTTCGTTTAAGCCACAGTTATTTTGAGTTTCTGTCACTCACAGAGGGGGAAGATTAAATGAATTAATACTTGTACCACGCTTAGAACAGTGCCTAGCATATAGTAAACATTAAATATGTTATCCATCATTATCATCGTTAATGTTTTTGCCATTTATCCACTCTCATATATGACTCCTGCTCTACAGAGCCTAAAATGCTCTTGTTAATTATTTAAAAAGTACCAAGTTCAAGGAAATTCCCAGATTGTAGAAACAGAACTACAAGGATAAGAAAAGAGAAAATCTGCCTGCCTGCAATCAGGTTAGAGACTGGATTTTTTTAAAAAGTTGTATAAATGATTATAATATGATAACTGATAAAATGGTATATTAAAAGGGCAGTCTGCCTAGGCTATTATGAGAAGGTTTCTCACAGAAGATAGTATTTGATCTGAAATTTGAAGGATAAAAGGAGTTTCCATGGTGGACAGAGACACTGTCAGATTCAGTATCTTCTTTTTATCATATCCATCTAACTCAATGGACAACTAAATATTCAAAGTTCCCTTTTTATACTCCCTGCAAATCATCCCTGCTATGGAATTATAACTAACTTTGTAAGATTTTTTTTTTTCTATTTTAATACTTCTTCATATGCCCAAAACACTTTGTTAGGACTTCAGAAATTCCAAATCTACTTGGTTTTTATGGGTTGGTGAATTGAACAGCTGGCTAATAACACTCATTATACTCTAAGAAGGTGACATAGTTTCTATATTCTGAGAATATTTATATTATTAAAATCTATGATAATGTTATCTTTCTTCATTCCAATGTACACTGCTTTCTACTCTGTTAATTCCAAAAATCCACACAATAAAAATATTTGTAAAATATTTTAACACTTACAAAATCACTTTAACTTCCAAGAGTCTATTCTTCAAATATCACTACCTCTTGTCATTTTGGCTTAATCTTAAGAGTCTTATGCACCTAATTCCAAATAATGCTTTTGGGGGGACAGATTAGATTTTTCTATTATCCTTCCTCAGATCCCACAGTACATTTCAGGCAAATCATCTCTGGCTCACACTAAGTTAAGTGTTCTCCGGTTTTCCCTCAAAGCAAATATACACACTCGGACAGTGTTTCTCAAGTTATCTTTGATTTATTATTATTATTATTATTATTATTACTTTGCAGTCTCCAATCCAGTGCATTCTAAATCTTTTGTAAAATACTAAGAAATTAGTTAGTAGAAAAAAATCATGCATTAAGATAGTGTAACGATGTCAAACTGCTATGAAGCTTTCTAAATGCTGGCTCTAAATGTCAGAACTTCCCTGGTCTGTGATGCACACGTTAGGTATCACTGGTTTTGTATACTCCCAGAGAAACTGGTCCAAAGGAGTGGGAAGAAAACTTTCACTTCAGTGAGGGCCCTGCGATCTGCACCGTGCAGTGAACACAGTTTCTAACATAGCTTTTATCTGGTATTCTGTCATATGGTCTCACTGTAACCAGAATTATCATCATTGAGTTTGTTGCTCTCCATCTGACAGAGATGATTGCAAATCAATCCAAATTCATCTTATAATTAGCCTGACCTTTGAGGCTTGTGTAGATCTTTTGAGTGTTTGAGGAATCTGTGGGAAATATTCATAATTTTTGAAAATTGATATGTGGAGTATTCTGGATTAGCTCTCCTATTTATTAAGTGCAGAGTGGTATTTTGCAGGGATATTTTATGATCGCAGTATGAGAAACATTTCATTAAGCTATATTTGCATTAATTTAGTGGTTAGTGGCAACTCAAATCAAGAGAGCTGGATGAGCTGAGACCTCAGAGGTCTTATTTCCCCCCGTTAGCAATGACATCTCCATTTTCTTGCTATAAAAATTCACTACAGGAAAGCATGTTCTCATTAAAGTAAATATATCTTCCCATTGGCTTCCAAGTTGGGATGCAGAGGCCTATGAAAACAATCAATCTGGAAAAATTCCCATATCTCCTTTTACCACTGTACATTGTTAAAGGAAATAAAATCCTCTTGTCTGTAATGTGCAACCTCAAGCCAAAATGGATAGATATTTGCTACCATGGCTGCCTCATACATACTAGTGACAAATACTTTATACAGGCATCCCTCACTTTTATTGCACTTTGCAGATACTGCATTTTTTTGCAAATTGAAAGTTTGTGGCAACCCTGCATAAAGCAAGTCCATAGGTGCCATTTTTGCAACAGCATTATTTTTAAATTAAGTTATGTACATTGCTTTTTAGATATAATGCTATTGCACACTTAATAGACTACAGTATAGTGTAAACATAACTTTTATATGCCCTGGGAAACCAAAAAATTTGTATGACTTACCTCATTGCGATATTCACTTTGTTGCCATGGTCTGGAACCAAACCCAAAATATCTGTGTTATTCCTGTAGTTAAATTCAAGGTCCACACATACTAGGAAGAGAACAGGAATTTTCAGCTCTGACCAATTCACCTGGTCTAAAACCAGAGTAAATTTTTCATTTTAGGCACTGTTTAGATAGGGATTGCTTTTGTCACATTTGAATGCATTTTCAGCATTCATTTGATGTTTCAGAGACTTACAAAGTGAAATTCACCTCTGCGTCTATGAGTACAAAAATATAAGAAATATTCAAGATCTCTTTCAGATCTTTCAAACCCAAACCAAGACAGAAAGTTCTGTTTTTTAATGATTTTTCTTTTCCAAAGACTTGTGCTGTATGAATCCTGAATATTGTCAGAATTGATAAATGGATGTTTAATTTGAAGATCTGAAGGAGGAAGGCTGTGTTTTGGTTGGCTGCCTGGTATTGTTGGTCTGGCTCTAGAACAGCTCATCTGCATGTGACTTGCTGCTTTGACATATCCTTTCCAATATGGACAAATTGAACTGAATCTCCTAGACTGCTTCATTCTGTCAAGAAATATTTCCTGAGCACCTAATATCTAACAGGAGTTGGAGATAGAGCAGTGAAAACAAAAACAAGAACAAATAACACCTGGACCCCTACCCATGGCTTGCAAACCTTACATTCTAGGACAGGCTAGTAGACAACAAACAAATCAATATGTGTTAAGGAGAAAAATAATTCAAGGAAGGAGAATTAAGTACACGAAGTGTGAGGGACTATTTGGGCCATAAACTTTTGCAAGTTTTGAGATTCCCTACCTTCATGTCCTACCTCCAATTCACCTCTTCTCTGAGTCTTGGATGGAGCTTCGCATCTCAGGACAGGGATCTGGTTTCCTGAGTGACAACCTAAGAGGATGGTTGGTACAAGTCCAAAAAGCTAGGGGAGTGGGAAGTTCTTAGGGCATGCTTTGACCTTTGGGAAATGGGAAAAAGCTGGGCATATACATCCCCTCTTTTTTTCATTCTTGTGGACTACTCTGATAGACACTTTCTCCCTCAGACCTTTTCAGACAAGGCTTCCATATCAAATGAATTTGTCTCTTCTAGACTCATTGTGAAGACAAACATATTAGAAAACAGACAAACAAACAATACCTCTCTGTTTATTCTATGCATTTCTCTACCTCCATATTTCTATCTTTCACTTTAGAACAAGTTTACCCCAAATACACGCTCCCACATTAGGAATTTTTCTTTTCCCTTCTCTCTTGAATCCATTCCAATCATAGTTTTACCCTCACCACTCCATGATACCACCCTTGTCAAAAATCACCAGTAGAAGAGAAAAATTGATGATGCAGGAGAGAGAAGAGGAAATGTTGGGATTCATATAATCTCCTTTTCTGAAAGACTCTAAAAAATAAGATAAATTCTAAACATCATGTGTTAGCTTATGCATGAGTCTCTGTGAAGACAAATGGTGGAACATGCGAGCTTTCCTATTCTTTGTATAGAATGGACCATGACACAAATGAAGAAAAACTACTTCCATAATCACTTAGTTCACACACCATTTGTAGACCCCACTTCAAGGATCATTCAAGTCCCATAATCCATTAGCCATAATACTTGTAAAAGGAAGAAATGTATTAAATCAGTAAGGCAATAAAATGTCATTTTCTGGGTTCTAAGCAGATAGTCAAATAAAATGTGTAAAAGAAAAAAGGATAATAAGTAATAATAGTAGTAATAGTAATAGCAATAATAATAATAATAGTTTACAATCACTGTTTATTATGTCACATACATATACTGAGATATATATCATATTAATATACAATTATGTACATAATTATATTTATAATTTATCTTCATGATAAAATCTTTTATGGATTATCACCATTTTACACATCAGGACACTGAGGCATAGAGGATACACAGCCATTAAGAGACATGATTTATAAATGTATTGACATGTTTCCTTTCATACGTTTCCATTTAGATTTAGCAGTTCTAAAGTACATAAAAGTACTTTCCAATATTATGCACTAACAGCTATTAAGTGGGATGGAGCACTGCCATCTCTTGCTAATTGAGAACAGTGCAATAGAATAAATCTAATCCATTTCCAAATAAATGTTGCATGTTAAAATCTAATTCTTATGCTCACATTTAGATTTTGTTAATTTTATAACTTGGCCTAACCCTATACTAATTGTTTTAATCACTGTAACTTCAAGTTATATGAACTACTTGGCCATAATTAAGCAATTCAACATGACAAGCAGTCCCTTTCAGGATGACTACAGGATATTATAATTTCATAATAGACTCCAATGATGTTCTGTCTTAATTATACGCATTAATAGATTCTGTACACATTTAATTATCTGCTACATTGATATTCGCATAACTTTTAAACAGTTCTGCTTGAATATTACTAGTGCTCAAACATAGATTCACTAATGGGGCATAGCGAACAAGTTATGAGTGTACTTTAGGATAGAAATCACCCATTGCTGTGTGTGATTTTTCATAGTTATACAGGTATAAAATTGTGATTATATCTTATAGTTACATTAAAAACTATGTTTATATAGATTTAAAAGATAATTTCTCTTCTAATTCAGCAATCCGGCAGATAATGAAGTAGGGCTATGAGTAAAATAACCATATATAAATAATAAAATACACTTTATTTGCTTTTTTTAGAGAATAGACTATTTTACGTATAATAAAGCCTGGGTTTAAGGAGTTTATTAAATAGTAGAAGAGATTTGTCCTAAAAATTTCAACTGTAGAAAGTTTAAAAAAATTTTGTGTTGTATCCTTTTTAACTGACGTAAATTTTTCCCAGAGACAAATCCCCTCCAAAACATATTTAGAAATTTGTATTAGGTTCTCAGATCTCTCTATTTGGAGTATTAAAAGGTAAACCTTAGTCTTACTAAATTTTTTTTCCCAAAATTTGTGTAATACCTCTCTCTCTTTTTCAAATCATTTTCCCTACCCTCTGCTATTCCAAGTATTCTTCAGTAGCACCACTTTTCCTTGTTAATAACTTGAAAATATTCAGTCTTGTTGTTTACACCCCCTCCTATTTTTACTGTCACATTCCCAGTTTGAATTTTTGAAAAATCTTTTTACAGGTAATTGTTTGCAATAGCCTCCTAAAACTAGTGGCCCCTTTCTCACAACTTTCAGAATTATCAGCTCCACTGAAGGCTATTTGATGTAACCCAGGTTTGTGTTCTCTGTATCCCTTCCCTCTCCCCACATCTCCCCCCTTTCTCTCCCTTCTCTCACTCTCTCTCTCCCACAAACACTACATACATATACATATACATTTATTAGTTGCCATTCTACTGTAAGGAAAAGCTTTCCTACTCCTATTTATTTATGTTTATTGGTTGATTGACTGATATCAGTATGGACTTTCAGATTCCTTTCCACAAAGCTTGTACTGATTAGCATGGCTACCAGAAATTATATGAGAATGCCTGGTTCCCCAGAGACTTGCCTAATAGAAAGTGTTGTTATTCTTTTAAATTTGCAACAATTTGATAGGTGAGGCATGATATCATAGTTTTTTTAATTTGCATTTCTCTGATATGAGTGAGGTTTTATGTATTTTTCTATACTTAAGGGACTTTTTATATCTGTTTTTTAAATTGTGCAATTATATCTATTTCTAAACTTTCTATTCTGTTCTAATGCAAAGTTTGTCCATTCATATGCCAGTATCACAATGTTTAAATTATAGAATTTATACTATATTTTAATGTCTGGGAAGAGTATATTCCCTTATCAGCTTTTTTTTTTCAGTGTTTCCCTGTCTTTTCTCACAAGTTTGCTTTGTTTCATGTTAACTTGTTTAGTTCCACAAAAAATAGCCTGTTGATATTTTTATTTGGATTGTGAAAATTTATAAATTAACTTAATCAGAACAGAAACGTTTTTGTATATGATATAGGTAAATGTCCAGCTTCATTATTTTGTATGTGGCTATTCAGTTTTCCCAACACTATTTGTTGTAAAGGGTGTCCTGTCTCCACTGAATGTCTTCGGCACCCCTTTCAAAAATCACTTGACCATATATGTGAGGGCTTATTTCAAGACTCTCTATTCTATTTCATTGGTTTTTATATCTATCTTCAAGTTACTACCACACCATTTGGATTACTGGAGCTCTGTAGTAAGTTTTACTTTTTTATTTTTTATTTATTTATTTTTTAAATAAATCTTTATTGGCGTATAATTGCTTTACAATGCTAGTGGCAGGGCAGGAATAAAGATGTAGTTATAGAGAATGGACTTGAGGACACAGCATGAGGGAGGGGGAAGCTGGGGCGAAGTGAGAGTAGCATCAACATATATACACTACCAAATGTAGTAAGTTTTAAAATTAGGAAGTATGAGACAGCCACCTTTGTTCTTTATCAAGATTGTTTTGGATTTTGGGGTTCCCTTGAGATTCCATATGAATTTTGGAAGGGTTTCTTTTACTACTAAAAACATCATTGGGGTTTGGACAGGCATTGCATTGAATCTGCAGATAACTTTGAGAGTATCAACATCTTAAGCCTTTCAACCCATGAGTATGGGATATCTTTCCATTTATTTTTATCTTCTTTAATTTCTTTCAGCAGTGTTCTGCAGTTTTCAGTGCACAAGTCTTTTGCCTCCTTGGTTAAACTAATTCCCAAGTATTTTATTCTTTTTCGTGCTATTGTAAATGAAATAGTTTTCTTTATTTCCTTTTCAGATTGTCCGTTGTTAATTTGTAGAAGCACAACTGATTTTGTGTGTTGAGTTTGTATTCTGCAACTTGCTCAATTTGTTTATCAGTTCTAACAGTTTCTTGTGGTGTCTTCTGGGTTTTCTATACATTAGATTGTGTTACCTGCAAACATAGATAATTTTACTTCTTTCTGTTCAATTTGGATGCCTTTTATTTCGTTTACCTGACTCATTGCTCTGGCTTGAATTTCCAATACTATGTTGAATAGAGATGGCAAAAGTGATCATTCTTTTCCTATTTTTGATCTTAGAGGAAAAGATTTCAGTCTTTCACTGAATATAATGTTAGCTGTGGGATTTTCATATACAGCAATGTTTATTATTTTAATCTGCAAATTTCGTGGTAATTTGTATGCAACAATAGAAAACTGATGTAATAATTTCAAAAACTATTCAAGTAAAGTAGAACATAGTTAGAGGTGGACCCTATGTGTCTATTTATCTCCTCTTTAGTAGAAGATCCAAAGAATAATTTAGACAGAGGAAATGTCACAAAATAGTGTATTCCTAAAGGGAAATTACTTGCATGTATATGGGTCAACTTCATCTGTGCACTCAGAATATCCAGGTACAACCTAAGAATTGTGTCTCCCAATTAGGTTAGTTTAGATGAAACATCTTACAGTAATATATTTCTTTTATCTGTCTATTCTACTCAGCACCTCTACCTAGAAAGTAGAAGCTCTCACTCCTGGAAAGCTGTGTATATTGGTCTGAGTTTGGTTATCTAGACAGTAATGTCCTGCTTTTTCTATCTCTCAAAGAGTTTAGTTTGAGGTTACAGCATAATGTTTACATACACACATACAGATACACACATATATACATCAATCTCACTGTGAAAATATAAACTGTATTACAAGTGCATAGACATATTTAAGAATGGGGTTTATGCTTTCTCTCTCCCTCTCCCCACTCCCTCCCTTGATTTAACATTTCCTCTGCTTCCTAATTACTCATCATAATATTTACATTATATTATTGGTCTACTGCAGATCTCCTCTTTAACAAGATATGATGAGGATTCAGGAAATATTCTTGTCACTTAATAAATATAATTTGTTCTTTAAAAAGGACAACCATTTGACTAAATGCATATGGAACAGAGAAAAAGTGTTGTGAAGATTTCATGAAAAATATAACTATAATTAGAGGTTTATTAGCTAAATCCTGGGCTTTCTTTCTTGTCTCATTTATTACAACTGCCCTTTTAAATCTATAGTCTCTAATGTGTCTGAAGCCACAGCCTCTTGTCTCTAACCATATCACCCTTAAGAATAAGGACTCTGGATCCAGACTCCTTGGGCTCAGATCCTGAAATCATTACATATTTGTTTTGTAACTCTGAATGAGTTTCTTAACCTATCTGCCACTCTCGTCATGTGAGATTTCAAATTTAATCTAGAATCTCTGCTCTAGAGTATCCATATCAACAAGTTCAACGAAGTCCTACATTAAATTCTCTTTAACCTGCTATAACATCCATAAGGATCCATTTCCATACATGTTCCCCAGGTTTATGACAATACAAATTGGCAAAATTTGCAGGCACTTCAGTGTGGTTTCCTCCTTCACATAAGTCACATTTAAAATCTTGGCCACTGTGGCTAGAGTCTAAGTCTAGAAGCAATGGGAGGTTATGGGGTGTGTTATGGAGAGGATTAGCAGTCCCCTGTAATTCAACTACTTCAGGATTGGCCATTACAGTTTCCTTAGGTAGGATGAGACTAACTTTTTCGAACAAGGGAAGAAAGTCTGTTTCCACAGCAAGGGAGGCTCAGGAGTATTTAGGAATCAAGCTCCCCAGCTTCATTAGAATCTGTTCCATATAATCCCATCCATATTTTCAGAGAAAAACTTCTTCCTAATGAATGTGATAACTTTACTATAAAAGATCCTTTGAAGTTGTACATTTAATTGATTTCTAATTCAGCCAAAAAACAGTTTTAGACTTTGGGATTGGTTTTCAGAAATCTCAGTCCTACAGCTATAGGAGATAAAGATTTATTTAAGGCAGACTTAGAAGTGTTCTCCTCTCTTTTCCTTAACTGCAAAGTTAAAACTCTGAACTCATATGTACTTTCCCCAAGTCTTCTGGAACACTTAGAAGCAACAAACCAACCTTATTATGCTCTTTATTTTTATAAAATATTCTGTGGCAAAAGTTACATGGTCACCCAATTCCTCTGCAGATACTTTATTACAGGTGTCTACAGGTGATATTTTAAGTAACCGTTTTGCCATGGATTCATGTCTACTTTACCACTGTCCATGGGATCATCAATGTCTTGAAATATAATTAGATCAAATAACCAATTCCAGAAAGCACAGAGCCATTTCTTTTTTTTTTTTTTTTTTTTTTTTTTTCCACTGTAACAGCTCCTTTACTTTGCAGTGAAAATTGATTTGTATATTCTTTGCCTCTGAGTCCGTGTGGAATTTTTTTTTTTTTTTTTTTTTTTTTTTTTAAATTCAGACAGAAAGTCACAAAAATTATACTCATCCTCATCAGTTCACTCAGTCCCATGTAATTAATTTTTTTTTTCGTCTTGATCTTTTGTTAGCACTTTTATGAGTTCATCAGTTTTTCATTAGAGTTCTGAAAATGCTTATTCATTCAGTTCAGCAGTACAGTCCGTTACCAGAAACCTGTACTTGTCAGAGTCTTTTCCATGTATTTCTTGAAGATGAAACCCTTTTATAGGAACATATTTGCAAAATCATCAGAGTACACCCAGAACTGTCTGTAAATGACAAAAGACTTAAAAATGACCACGGTTAAAGATTTGATGACAGTTCATAATAATGCAGTTGACAAGAAAATTAGTTATTTCTGAGATATACATTTTAAAGTAATAACTAGGATTATTACTTATAACATTATACCAGAACATATAAGATTTTTAGAACTTTCATGTAATGTCTGAAACATTTATATTAACATATTTCCATACATATTTCCATACAAGTACAAATATAAGATTTTTAGTAATTTCATGTAATGTCTGAAACATTTATATTAACATATTTCCATACATATTTCCATACAAATACAAATATAAGATTTTTAGAAATTTCATGTAATGTCTGAAACATTTATATTAACATATTTCCATACAAATAACCCAATGAAAGTTTAGTATTAGTTGTTTTGTTTGTTTTTTTATACTGCAGGTTCTTATTAGGCATCAGTTTTATACACATCAGTGTATACATGTCAATCCCATTCGCCCAATTCAGCACACCACCATCCCCACCCCACCGCAGTTTTCCCCCCTTGGTGTCCATATGTCCATTCTCTACATCTGTGTCTCAACTTCTGCCCTGCAGAGCCATTTCAAAGAATATTTTCATAAGGTTCTGTTCCCCTAGATCCCTCTCTGGTACGGATTTCTCTATTATTTAAGGTTCAGTCAGGGAGGAAGAACAACTCTAAGTGATACAATAAAGGACCAATTATAGGGAGTACATTGTATGCAGTTGTGGGTACTGTGGAAAGTAACTGATGAGAACATGAAGTTACTGTAGATCAGGAGAGACAGCAGTCAAGAAGAAAAGTGAGGCATGATGCAGAGGAAAAGCAAAGACAACTGTAAGTCATGAAGACAAATTGGCCACTCATGGCCTGTCATTTGATGATGTAGTTATGTGCCAAAGAAGCTGATGCTCTTCACCTGGCCCACAGTTTGAAGAAACTGAGGAGTAGATCCATTGGGATCTGGAGTCTCTGCAATTCTTGCTGTTGCCCCACATCATCTTCTGTAAGACAGAAGATCAGTGACAATGTGTGTGAGCTTCACTGACCTTTAGAGAGTGATGGCTGCCGCTTCACTTTGGCCTTGCACATCACACAGACATCTCTCCTGTGGCCAAACCTAAGCTGGAAAGGAAAAACTAGACAATGTAGTTCCATTTAACTAAATTGATGATGTACAACACTATCACAGCAGGAATGTATTGTTATGTTAAGCCAAAGAATTCAACAACTTTTTGAACATTTCGGAAATCAATCTACTCCATCCTAATTATTCTATTTGGACTCATGATCTCAGCCCTTTAATTCTTTAATTTGTGGGGAACTCTATTTATTTTGACCTGTTGCTTAAAACTGCTAAAATTTCATACATTACTTGTTGGTTTAATTTCTATTAAGTGTGCTATTTTTTCTCTTGGTCAAGTTCCATTGTTTCTATATTTAATAGTGTGTTTGTTTGCATATAATAAAACCCAAATACATGAGACTTGTGAAAAAAAGAAAATAGGACTAAAAATAAAGACTATATAATTTAATGACAATTTTACTTATGCCTATTAAATTTCAGGATTAAGGCTCTTCATGCCAGGTACTCCATGACCTAGCCCCATAATAACTAACAAACCATGGAGTCTGATGAAATTTGGAGGTTTTTCCATAATCTTGCAAAGTCTGAAAGATCTATCATTGGAAAAATTTCTTAAAGTAGAAAACACATATTACATAATGCCAGAGTGTATTTGACATAAAAATTGACATTTAAGAACTTAGTCTGCTGCCTTAATTTGTATAGAAATTTAAAAAAAAAATGTAGCAGGGGGAAATCTCTGCCTTTCATATCAGTCAACATGAAAGCTGTGCTTTAAAGGAAATCATGTCTTGTTCCAATTGTTATCAATGGTTCCTGCCAGTACTACATACCCAAGATTCTGAATGAGTTTATTTAATGCAAGAAGCATGATGTTGCTGATTCTAAAATGCTAATTAAATTTTTATGGAATATCCAACTAGCCACTTAAAAAGTCTGTACACTGGTCTAATGGGTTTAAAGCATGTGTGTATTTTAACTTGCATTCCATATTATTCCATTTTTGTGAAGACTGAACAGTTATTATTACAGAATTAATAAGACTAAAATAATAATCTGCTAAAAGAAATTATTGATTCCAGGGTATTATTCCAAAATTGTGTTAGGAAAAGTAAATCAGAGTTTTTACATAAATTCCAATGAGATTCTATACCATAACTGATCAGTCATCAGTTGGAATACAAATTTTAAAATTCTAAAGGACTTTGTATCAAAATATTTATTTTCAGTTTTTTTAACAACCTTAAATAATCCCCTGGAAGTCTTCCTACCATTTTTTTATTACCATATTTTTTTCTTTCAGGCTCTTTTTCTCTTTAGTGTGCTCAGTTTCACTTACTCTTTCTTCTGTTTGCTTATTTAATTTCTATTTTCAATTGTCAATAACCATTAAGCATTATTCTTCATCTCTATACATTCTTATTCAACTCTAGGTAGAAATAAACATTTCCTTTTTTGTTCTCCACAGTAGTGCATATACATACTTTTATGACAGGCTCTATAATAATTGATTCCTCTTATTTCTTTACATGTCTGTCACCTTGTACTATCCTGGAAGCAACTTGGAGTCAGAGACTATGTTTTACTTTAAATCCCCAATGTCAAGCACAGTAGCAGTAAAGCAGACAGTTACTGAAGGCTGAATAAGTAGATGAGTGAATGATAAAACCAAAGTGCCTCAGGAATCACAGATTGTTTTTCTCAATGCTGAAAGAGTAGTGTCATAAAATATATATTTGAGAATTCATGAAGCAGAAGTAAAACAATGTTTGTACAACGATTAGGAGTAAACTTCAAGAGAATGATGGCTCTGTATGATCAATGCCTTTAGTCCTGTTATTGCTGTAACTGTTCATGCATGTAACTTTGTGAATGTGAGACAGAGGGGTAACAATTACCTTGAATAGCCAGCACATTTTGTAGGGTTAATTTAGTAGTTCTCTCTTGTAGATCTCCCTTTCTGTTCACCAGGAATGAAAAATCTTCACTACGAATTAAGGAAAAATCATACAAAGGGTTCAGAAGTAGTGTTTTAAAAGGAAACAAGTTAAAATATAAATTAAAAATTACTGTGTTTTAAAAGGAAACAAGTTAAAATATAAATAAGTAAAATATAAAACAAGTTTATTTTAAAACAAGTTAAAATAAAATGTACATGAGATCAATGTAAAAATGCATGCCTATGATTCATTGTCTGGCTGTTGCTCCAGAGGCTGATGGATCTTTACATCAAAGTGGGAAAGGATTGACATGTGCTTACACAGTATTCTCTGGTCTCTTCAAGTTCCTGGTGAGACCTTCAGCCATATACATAGCAAGAGTGTACAAATGATGGTTTCTCCCAATTAATTCCTAGAACAGCCTTAGTTACAAAGGCTCAGGCCATTTTTTGTTTCACTTTTAATACATGGCTAAGTTGAGAAATATACTAAGAAGAGCATCTTTTCTTCATTCACTCATTAGTATTGTAAGAGAAACGTTAGCTTCAGAGCTGGCTACTATAGCAAATGATATTTCTTAGTTTCCATTTTATTTTACGTTATTGTTGTTGTCTTTCTATTGGTGAGTTTTACATATCATTTGTAAGATTGAAAGACTTTATCTGGCATGTTTTAGAGGTGGATCAAATCAACCAAAAATTTACACATTTTTTTGTAACTTAGACGCACATCTAAAATTAAAATTGACTTGATAAGAGGAAGAATGTCTCCAAGATGACTCTTGGTTTTCATTATGCAAAGGGAGGATGAAATTCTGGTATTCTGGTTTTAACTGGGTATATATGTGTGTGTACTACATACACAGTGTTTTGCCAAATGCTTTTTAAGGATAAAAAGTTGACAATTTGTTAAAATACAAAATGTATCTTCATAATAGCAAAAGATAGAAGTTATCAATATTAGTTGATGTGGTTGAAACAAAGCAATCTTCACAGATATCCAAGAAAAGTATAGGTAACCCTTCCTTAAAAGGTCATAAAATTGATGTACCTCCATGTTTACTAAATAATTAGCCTCTGTTTTGAAAAACACAATTCTCAGGTCCTTATATCAGAAGAAAAAGAATGTTTCTTAAATGCTTATAATCTGTCTTTTGATCAAGGATCATACAGAGATTTTGAAAGTCTTTATTTAGACTATTGTAAACTTAATATATGTTAATTAATAAAACTGAATGGTTTTGTTTATTTAATGTGTTATTTATTTATTTAATGTGTTCAATTTAATAGTTTATTTATTTAATGTGTTCAATTTAATTTATTTATTTTATTTATTTATTTAATGTGTTCAATTTAATTTATTTATTTAATTTATTTATTTCATGTGTTAAAAGGAAAAATATGTATATACACAAATGCATACACACACACACACACACACACACATACACACACACACCATTGATGTGATTTACAATTTCATTCTCTTCCTGAGAATAGATCAACTTTCTAATATTATGAGAGACAGTAAAAAACTTTTTTTAGGAAAAAAATGATATAAAATTAAATATATGATTCCTGGCCCAACCATCCTCAATAATTTCAGACTTGATGTATCTTATTGTATGCTACTTGATTTTGTAGCTATCTCAGTCCTAAAGAACATGTGAATAAATGATTTAATGCAGCTCCAATGCCAATTCTTTAAATTGTTTCTATAGATGCACCGACCATGAACTCTTTTTGGTACAAAACCCATGTGAGACAGAGGCTAAAGTAAGTCTATTTTAACAGGAATTCTGGTCTACAGAGAATGTGTTACATTGAAGTTACTATGCCTTTTTAATTAAAAATAATTTTCAAGTTTTATGATATCCCTAGGGTGTTATAAAATCAGAGTTTGTAATCATCAAGATAGTTTACCATATGGTTTCACATAGTATTATGGCTTTGTAGGTAACAGTTTTAACTTTAAGTATATGTTTGTCAAATATGCTGAAAGGACATTATGTGCTTTTTCAGGGTTAAAGAAAGGAAAAACATGTTAATTCAACATTTTTACATATCTATATCTGTTTCTTGTAATCTCTGATCCTCATTAATGGAATGCCCTGAGGGGCACTTAAGCATCGGTTGAAAATTCATTATGACTTTATTTTCTTCCCAGAAAAAGAGTCTCGATCCATTTTCATCCTTATAAATTATAAACTGCTGCTGCCCGTCACTGAGGTTTTAACTGCACTGAGGCAGAGTTCTCAGCTTGTCGGGTATTAATAATGGCTCTGCCTGTCTGTCCTTCAGCTGAGACATTAAACAGAGGTCTCATCCACTTGCCTCTAGTGGCTGCTCAAGTGGAGTTAAAGATCGCATCACGCTTTTCTGAAAGAGGATGGGGCAACCTCAGAGCCTTGACCTTCATTTTCAAAACATGTAATACACAAGTCTGGGGGTAAGTCGTTGCTTCATGTCTGAAGCTGCCAACTTGATTTCCATGAGCTGTGGAATCTTCAGAATCAAAACAATGAATTCAAATTTCACTTTAGGATATTTTGAAATTATGAAACATAATGCAATCTTTTTATTCTATTTCCCAGTGCTACAAGAGGAATAGGCATATTGCTAATTTGATGAGAAATAACTTTTCCTTTATAGCTAGATTTTAATTGTCTACAAAAAATGCCTTTCAAGAACCCATTACCTAAGTAAGTTACGACATTGTAAGGAAGAGGCGTAGAAGCCGCACCGGTTAAAACATTAAGTCTATATTTCAGACACCACATTAGAATAGAAGCCTTAAAAGAAGATAGAACAGTCCAAGATACATTCCAAGGAATATTCCCATCTCATTTCAAATGAATTTTGATTAATTGCATACTACTTGAAGCAAGTAAATATACTCAAATTTTACTTGAGGATTTAGTATTGTCCAGTACAAGAGTAATTGGTGGCAACAACCCAAATGTCTATTAACTGAAGAGTGAATAAACCAAATGTGGTATAGCCACACAATGGAGTATTGTTCAGCCATAAAAAGGAAATGAATAGTGATACAGGCTACCTCGTGGATGAACTTTGAAGACATCATACTAAGTGAAGAAGCCAGACACAAAAGACCACACAGTGTATGATTCTATGATGTATATAAAATATCCAGAACAGGCAAATCTATAGAGACAGAAAGCAGTTTAATGGTAGCCAGAGACTGGGGGCAAAGGAGCATGGGGAATGACTGCTTAATGGGTGTGGGTGATGAAGATAGCCTAGAACTAGATAGTAGTGATGGTTGTACAGCCTTGTAAATATTAAGTGGCACTAAATTGTACCTTTTAAAATGGTTAAAGTAGTAAATTTCATGTCAAGTGTATTTTATCACAATTAAAATTTGTGAATATGGGGTTTAAAAAGTAATGAATAGACAATTTGCATTTTAAAATTGGGATGAAATAGGAATTATCAAAATAATGCAAAGCAAACTCATTTGGATTACATGATGAGAATCTTATCTTCCCAGAATATAAACGTTTTAATTTTCTTGAATGCTAAAAGAAACTAAATGTTATCACATGATTGTATGACATGAAACAGTAAAATGAAAGTGATCACCATCTATACCTTGCTTGCAACTCAACAGTTATAGGTAAATACCTTGAAAGCAGGTTCTTTCCATTTCAAGCTATTCCCCCAGTCCCTAACAAAGATCCCACCACATATTGCTTAAGCAAAAAATATTAAATGTACAGAAATGAATGAAAAAGAAACACTATTATTTTAAAAAGAACCAGTCTATAATTTTAAAGAGACCTCTTTTAAATAAAACTCCAAAGATGCAGAATCATAAAATCAAAGAAAGATAAATTTCTCCAAATACTTATTATTTCAGTAAAGACATCCCATCAGGCTCTTTGAGGTATCTCAGGAGAAAGCCCTGAGGCTACCTCAACAATTGTAGACCACCTTCTTCGGGCATCTGTAATAAGAGTAAGATCACTTTTAACTTATCCATATCAAATAATATACTACACTTTGCCTTGTCACCCAGTACAGCAAGAAATGTAAAACATTGTTTTCAACTTTATAGAACAACACATTTCAGAAATCACTGAAAGAAAGTTTATGTTTTAAGAATTTCTTCCTTATCACCACTCTCCCTACCATGACCTAATAAAGAAGCCAACCAGTTTAAATTTATGACTCATATAGACTTCTAGGCCATTTCATTAACCCCTAATATGCTACTACTATGCAAGAAATAGATCTCACTGGAACTTTGGACTTGAAAGGAATGAAAAGTTGGTGGAAATAATTCAAAGGTAATAGACTCAGGAGGAAGACAGAGAGAGATAAAAGCTATTATCTCTAGTTTTCTCTAGATGTGTGCAATATTTGATTTGGAAACTGTGAATCAGATTGAATTCTTTCAGCTCCTGTGTTAAGATTTTATAATCATGTGTCCAATAACATGTTTTCTCTTCTCCAAGGACCAAACCAGGGTAACTCTGAGCTGAAAGAAGGAAATAGTTACCAAACATTTTTAGAATAATTTCTTCAAGGAGAAGGAGGAGGGAAAGGATATGAGAGGACCACCTCTGTAAAATTTGGGCTTAGCTTCTGCAATTGAAGGGATAACTTTGACAGCCAGGTAGCTATTTCTAGTACATCACAGCCCTTCATAAAACTCCCTGTGTTCAAGGTGAGAGGCTGAATAAAAACCTATAATAGAAATAAAGCTGGAAGAAGGAAAGAAACTTTCTGCACAAATACATTTTAAGTACACTTATTAAGATAAAATAAGTTTTACTGTAAATATTTCATGCTGAGTCAGATTTTTCCAATATATGATCTCCTACCTGGAAATAAATTAGGAATTTTTGAAAGCTGCATGAATATTTTCAAACCACTGGCAGAAAAAATGTATTAATGGTACTTTAAGAGGCTGAAAAATAAACAGTTTCCAAAAATGCCTAACTTGGTCTAGGGGAATAAAATGTTAACATCAACCAATCAACTCAATTATAAGGTAAAAAGAAAAAAAAATATCAATTAGATGTATCAAAAACATTTCAAAAAGTAAAATCAATTACTTGGTATTATGTAGCCAAATGATTAGCAAATTGATGAAATTCCCTGGTTTCTTTACTTTCAAAGACTTTGGAAAATATAATGGAAATGTGGCTTTACCCACGTTATACACAAATACAAAAATATACATATATATACATCTAAAATAATATGGTGAAAATCACCCAAGAGTTACATGGAAATATGGAAACCGTGGTGACTCCAAGTTAATTAATAAAGGAAAAAAGAGCAGAGTACCGTTTCCAGAACACCATTATTATAAGAGATGACATAAGATGCTAGGCACTTTATTCTCTTTGAATATTTGATAGTAAAAGTAATAGCCAGCGTGTACTGATTAATTACAAGTCCACTGCCTCACTTAATTTTTAAAACAGACTAAGACACAGAGATTTCAGTTGTCTTGCTGGAAGTCAAGAATCTAGTAACTGGAAGAACATTGATTTGAACCTTCATCATCTGAAGCCAGAGCCAGTGCTCTGAGATTTTATTCTGTCCCTATGAGATAGCTCTAAAAACAAGAAGCTTGATGTGCAAAGAATTTGCAATACATTTATCTCACATTTCTAACTGACTCAAAGTGGTGGGGCTGATTATACCAATATTGCACTTTTCATATTTTCCAGGTCCTTACCTAAAAAATGTATAAATTTAAATATGCAACATAGGAAATCAGCATTCAAGTTTTTAGTGATTGAGGATATTTAAAATGAAGCCTCAGTCTCAGACGAGACAGGAGCTTGTTTCTATACAAATTCTAAAATGAAGATAAAAATATTTTAGTTCTTTTTAAAAGTGCCATTAAGAAGTAATATGAGATGGGAATTCCCTGGCAGTCCAGTGTTTAGGACTCTGAGCTTCCACTGCAGGGGGCATGTGTTCAATCCCTGGCCAGGGAACTAAGAACCAGCATGCAGCAAGGAACAAACCCTTCCTGCTCCCTGGGAGGCAGGAATGTCATGTGATAGGAAACTTTATATTAAATTCATTCCAGATCAGCTTTCTTTCTACTCTTCTTCATTTCCTCACCCTCTCTATTGCCTTATTATTTCCCAAGTCCTCCAGCCCAAGGGGAGTCAGTAAAAAACAGAGGTTGAGGTCTATATCTTGAAGCATAATAAAGTGGGAAAGGAACTGGTTGTAGAAATCGGAAACCTAAGTGTTATTCTTGATTTCACCACCATCTATCTAGCTTTACTACCTTGGGAAATCATTGAATTTCTCTGAGACTCTCTCTTCATTTGTAAAATGACAGTAATTATACCTGCTCCGAGTTTCTGTGAGAGTCAAATGAGATAACATGTGTGAAAATGCTTTGTGGGTTACCCAAATGTTCAGTTGCTCTTTTTGGTGAAGAGGATAATTTCATAATGAACCCCTTCTCAATATGCTTATAAATCTAAAAGCCATGAAAGCTTTTTTAAAAATAATGTATTTTGACATCCGTGATCTTATTACCTGCCTAAAAATGTTGTGAACCAAAGTGAGAGTCACGAGAGAGACAGATGCAGAGACCAGGGTTTAGCTCCAGTATGGGGAGGACCAGGCCTGATTTCAGAGGAGGAAGATTAGTGAAGACAGAATACCCCAGGAATGCTGAGTCAGCAAGCCTGGCTGGCATGCTAGCGTTTTTCAAATAGATAGAAATGTCATTTCTTCATTTTTTAAAGTGTTCTGAATTTCTGACATTTTAGATATGTACATATTTAATTATGCCATTCAAAGATAAATGTGAATGACTCGAATATGTCAGTCACTCTTACACTATTGTTATCTATTATGATGAATAAAATCAATGTGCTAAAAACTTTTCCTTCTATAGCGATTGTTCAAATGAGTTATTTTATTTCTCTATGTACATAAACAAAATTCTCAGATACACAATCATCCCATTAACTATAAAGAAACATTAAAAAAAAAAAGAAAATTCAGAATTTATTTGTCATTGATGACTAGCCAATTTCTCAAAGAATTTCTCTGCTTCAAAGATTTGTATGCCACTAAAACATACATGCGTAAAAACATGAGAAAACAGAAAACAGTAAGATTAACTCAAACAGATTTATCTACCAATCATATTCAACATTCCTCTAAGAATTGTGGATAAAAAATTAGGGAAAGTTCTAACTTTTAAAAAGCCTTAAATGTGAATATTTATTTTCCTCTTAATAACTAATAGTGGTCTGGCTACTGTGTTATTAGAAAGGGAAGACATAATACTTATGACATAGATTTAAGAAAGGAACAAAATGAGGAAAATATATAGCAGTTAAACAAAGCACAGGAGAATTGAAGCTGTGATTCCATACTTCATTTTCAAAAAAAGAAGACCAAGTATCCTTTCAAGTTTTGTTCCCCTTGAGTCTCCAAAATAGAACACTGTATTGAAATCAGCAGGTCATGCACAAGAAGATGGTTTAACTGCTAATTAACACTAGATGATATACTGAGAATTACATGCTAATTAATTCTCTGTAGGTCTAAATGCCCTTTCTTCTATGTCATTGTCAATGAACATATTAATATGAAGACTAAGGTAGCATGTTTGCCAAATGAATTAGTAATCAATGAAAATTGTGTGTCCAAAACTTGACATATTAGCAATTTTTTAAATATGAGGTTGATTAAAGTGCAGAAAATTGCTTACTGGAAAAAACTTACAGACATTAATATAAACGTCAATGTGGATATTTTTGGAAAAAAAGCATTGCCACAAGAGAAAGGAAAGAGAATGAGAAAAGAATTCAAAATCTAAAGGATCCCTTCTTGTAAACCCTTCATTTCAACAGAGTTGGACATATCTACAGTCAAAGAGCATTGTGTCAGTGTGACCCAACTCCATCTTGATGAGTGGTTTCATAAAATCCCTTTAAGAGTACTTCTTCCAGCCATCCTTTCAGGTGCCTCTTCAGATCGCAGAGAGTAATGAGGCAGAACATGCCTGATTGTTCAAAGAACATGATTTCCCTTGGGGGAAGGTATGCCCACAGATAAGTTGGGTTTTGAGGCATAGCCAGAGATTGAGTAATTTCACTATATATTCCTTCCAGAAAGCTCAATATTTTTAATTGTGGTCACCATGTCTCGTTGGTTTGTTAATACCCTTCATCACTGCTTCCTCTGTACTCTTTCGAGGGCAAGAGAGGTTCACTTGTTTAAGAATCTCCCCACCACAAATAAAAACTATCAGAAGGATTTTAAAACCTCTGTGGTCGATCCTTTTGTAAAAGCCCCACTGTCTGTTGGTCTTTAAGATGTTATTTGTCTGCTTATTTATTTATTGCTTTCATGCATTATTCTATTTGGTCGCCATTTTAAAAATACCTAAATATTTTACAATCATTAAAGCTGGCTGGAGAGCTTTTAAAAAAAACATTGCAAAAGAGTTTCTAGCAAAAGACTCCCTTTTGGTGCTGGTAAGGTTGAAATGTGACTGAATATAACAATTATAATTTTTCACTTGCAAAATAATTCATCTCTTGAGTAAATATTAGCTGTGCATACATTTTTTAATAAGGAGAAAATAGGCATAGAAACTCAGAAATTATAATGTGCACCCAATAAGGCATATCACACAAGGGAATGTTTGTATTGACAAATTTTTTTTAATAGCAAATCCATTTAGAAAGGGCAAATTAAAGTCCCACAAATGAATGTACTCTGTATTTTAGCTAACAGAATTGGCACATATTCAAAATCGAAATGAATTTTCATTGGTAATATTTATTTAAAAAGTCAAGGTATATAGTAATAAAAGAACTTTGAAGTTTGAAAGATCAGGGTTTGATGGCTAACCCTGCAACTTAATTGCTTTGTGATCTTGCATAAGTTTCTAAACTTCTGTCCTTAAGTTTCCACATATGTAAAACAGATATAATAATACTTGCAACAGTGGCCTTGTGAGAATGAAATAAGGAAATGGAAGTAAATTATCTAGCCTATTGCCTGGCTTATGACGGCAACAAATGTTAGAAAATAATGATTGTGATAAAAATAAACATTTTTTTCCCTTTAATCAGTGGTCCCATATTTAGGTTTAACTGAGGGTTAGCCAAAACCATTACTGAAAAGTAATGAATAAATAACACTAACATGCAAAGCTAATGCCATGAAAAGAATCATAGGTCCTGGTCAATAGCCATGAATACCAATGTTTAACTCAATTAATTATGGCTAAGAAAACTTAGTTTGGTCCTGGTGTGTTATAAACTATCCCAGTCCTTTTTCACCTTTGGGTGTTTGGGTGTTTGTTCAAGAGAGGAAATGTATAGTAGTTAAATGCATAGGCACACGTCTTTTGGGGGCCAGACTCTGTAGATTCTAATCCTGGTTTTAACATCAATAGCTGTGTAACCTAGAGCAAATTGCCTAGTTTCTCTGTGACTCAGTTTCCTCATCTGTGAAATGATGATAAAAGTCGAATATACTTCATAGAATTTTTGAGGGTATTAAATGAGTCAAGGGTAATAAATATTTACCATAGTTATCCAGTATGAAGTAAAAAGTTCATTTATTATTATCTGTAAACAAAGGTAAACTGTAGATATCAAAAGTTTCCTCAAGCTCTGTGAGTCTATAATTACATGATTTGGAAGGTGCCCTACTCTTACTAACACGAATAATTATAATAATAATTATTATCAATAATAATAATTTTCTAATTGCCTATAGAGAAAGCTATCTGCAAGAATCTGACAGTCCTTTATCATTTTATTTCCTCTCTCCATTACTCTCTTTCTAAGCCTGAGGATAAGTATTGAAGACAACTTTCCTCCGTATTCCTGTTGTAACATATTATAGACCTAAATATGTATATGGTGTGTCTGAAAATTGTCATGATTGAGATATAATCAGCCTATTGTTCTACTATCACAGAATTCAAATACACCCTACTAGCAAAATAAAACAGTACAGTATGTCATTCTTTTCCTAGTGGCATTGAGTTAACTAATCAAGTTAGGAGTGGAATCAAGGGAAGGAGTGCTAGAGATGTTTAAAGAAATTTAATTGCCCCCTAACGTATCTAAATGTCCCTCACCTTGTTATAGTCCCATACAGTTTCACCTTTCTCTAAAATTTATCTCCAACTTTTCTTCTTAATCTAGGCAAACTCTTTCACTCTGGAATTGGAGATTTGTGCCTTAGGGGGAAAAGAGGACAACTCAGAGAAATCTAGGGACAGATATGAATGAGCCAAAAAAGTGATACTTAGGAGAACTTGCTAGTAACATGGTATCAGTAATGGTGAGTATGAATTTAATAAATATGTTAAGCTTCTTCCTAACAGTGATTACTCAAGTCATGCAATTTTATGTTTCATATTAGTAGCCATTGGCTCAAGATTCTCAGTCTGTTTGCACTCCTCTCCACTCACTTCACCCATTCTGATAAGACATCCTCTTATTTCCTTGCAATTTGTCCTTTGCCCAAATACATTTTAATATATGTCAGGTTATATTACTCATTATCCCCAGAACAAAGGTCCCAATCCATGCCCCTGTGAAATCTTCATTAACTAGTTTACACAAAGAGAAGGAGAAAAATAATGGAGGGTTTTACTATTTCAATCATATGTTACACAGCCACATGTGCACATGACTCTAATTATGTCTTGTATATACTTTGTTATACACTTAGTCATCTTACCTGCACAGAGTATCCCATCAACATCAAAAATATAAAAATTTTTAAAATATACATTGAGTTTTTACATTTATCTCCTAAAATTCCACTAATCTAAGAGGAAAGGCAATATTAAATTGGTAAACAAATCTATCCACAAGAGAAAAAGAAATTAAGAGAATAGGGACATGTACATACTGCTATATTTAAAATGGATAACCAACAAGGACCTACTGTATAGCACAGGGAAATCTGCTCAGTATTATGTAACCACCTAAATGGGAAAAGAATTTGAAAAAGAATAGACGCCTGTATCTGTATAACTGAATCACTTTGCTGTACACCTGAAACTAACACAACATTATTAATTAACCATACTCCAATATAAAATTAAAAAGTTAAAAAAAAAGAGAGAGAGAATAGGGAAAAAAAAATCAGTGGATAAAGGATTTCAAAAATTTTTCATGGGTTAGAAAGCAGATGAAGGAGTGGAAAATGCCTTATCATAGAGGAGGAGACAATAGTCTAATTGCCTATAGAGAAAGCTATCTACAAGAAGTGAATCAATCTGTGGCTAGAACCCCAGTAAGGCAAGAAATAAGTATGGAGCTCAAAACAGAGAAACCAGTCAAAAATGTGGATACAGTCAGTTGACTAATGCCCACTTCTCCCTCACCCCTCAAAACATACATATTGAAAGAGTGTTATGTTTCTGGAAATAATAACGCTGACAGACTTTGGTCTCAAGGACTCTAGACTCAGTAGAGGGCTGGGATATGGGGCTGAAAGTAGAATATATAAAGGTCTAGTATTGAACCATGGAACCTCCAGCCCTTCTCAATGTCTATCCTTTATCCTAACTACCAGAACTCCTGCTTTAAGGTTTAGAACCCCAAGCACGAGATTGAAGAATTCTTATCTTGAAAAATTCAATTATTCCAAATATCAGCACTGGAGGTTCCCTCCAATGATCAAGCTTGCTCATCCCTGGGTCATCCATGGTAACTGTCAACAATCCCTGGTCATTGGAGGAAAGACTCAGCCTAAAAAAGAGAGACCAAAGCACACAATAGAAGAAAGAAACTTTGGGGATATAGAAACAAAGTAGGGAGTAGGAAACCTAAATGTATAATTTGTATCCTAAAAGAAAGAAGAAGATGTCCCATCTATGAAACAAATGCAGGGTGCTTTTAAAATAATAAAAGGAGTAACCAGGAAACAGGAAATGACCCTCGCAAATCAAAAACAGGATCACTGAAATTAAATACTACTACTCATAATAATGGCAATGGAAAGGTTGGATCATTCATAGAATTTTCTGAAAAGCAGGATAAACCTATTTTTTAATGTTAAAAGGAAAATAAAAATTTTTAAATTAGAGATTTAATTAAGAGTATCCAAAATCCAACTAATAGAATAAAACAGAGAAAACCAATCATACAACACTTTCCCATAACTGAAGGTTTCTCCAAACTGAAAGTCCAAGTACTCATTTCAAAACACCTGAAAAAGAGAGGCAGATGGTAGAGTGGTTATGCATATGGAGTCTAGCACCAGACCGCCGGGATTCATCACCCATCTGCACCACTTATCAGATGCATGACTTAGACAATTCACTTGGTGTCCTAATGCTCAGTTTCCTCATTTGTAAAGTGGGATTGATATTGATAATACCTATCACCTAAGGTCATTGTGAGGATTAAATTATTATTAAAATGCACACAAAGTTCATGATGTAGTATCTTAGAGTAAGTAATCAAGAATTGATTATTATTATAATTATCATAAGAGTTTTAGTGGTGGGGTGGGAAGAGTTTACATATAAAGTGTCAGGAACTGGAATGGCATCAGATTTTATAAACAACACACTAGAAAAAGGATAAAGCAATGCTTTCATAATTTGAGGGGAAAATATTTTTAACTTAGAGTGTTTTAGAAGCCAAGCTAACATTTAAGTGTGAGGGTGGAACAAAAAGTATTTTTAGGACTTCAGAATTGTCATATTTTTGTTGTTTTGTTTTGCTAAACATATAAGCATTCTTTTTTAGGAAATTCCTGGAAGACTTGCTACCTCAAAGCGAGAATATAAACCGAGAAAGAAGATATTGGGAAGCCAGAATCAAAAGCTCCAACAAAGGATAGGAGTAAAAGAAGTCTCAGGATGATAGCTGTGCAGCAGGCCTAGAAACCAATGTAAATTCCTTCATGTAAAATCGGATGTCTATAGGAAAAGAGATTGTTAGAAAAAAAAAGAGAACTGAAAACTTATTTCATGTATTGGACCATTTGGAAAATATTATTGAGATGGGTATAACCCATGAGTCTGAGCATTATGGAAGATTCACTGTAAATAAAAACTAAGTGAATTTTTAAAACACACAAATATTCGTTGGCAGTAAAACAATAACATGTACAAGAAAAAAAATCATAATCTATTACTTGGTTCAGAAGTAAATTCCATTTACAAAATCATAGTATTTATTTAACTAAATCCCTGCTGTAACTCTCCCAAAGAGGGGGTGGGTGATGAGGTAAATCATTATTTTCCATAATAGGCTGTAGTGGGCTAATATCTGACACTTAAGAGCTAAGAAGGAAATAAAAGTTTAGAGTGCTAAATAACAGAAGAAAACATGAAACAAGTTAAAATCTGTTGCTGGGTAACATGACAGAGGTCAGGAAGAACGGAAATGTATTCTTAACAGGTTTTATAGTATGAGTTGAAATTTTAAATTATGTACCTGTATTAAATGAATACAATTATAGGTTAATTATAAAATAATATTTCATTAAAACCTTCTGACTCTCTGATGTAATTCTCCTTCAACTCTAGAACCCTCTCAGCTTAGCTAAATATTTCATATTTTACCACTTCTTTCTTTGACCAGCTTGTTAGACTTCATGTTCTCTTATAAATTTCCCTTTTTCTTATTTCAGGACCTGCCAAAGACCCTGCGGGTTATAACAGCAGGTCTTTCCCATTAATGCTACTTGCAGAGATGCCCAAAATATTCCTGATTGATTGAAGCCTGGTTTGCTAGTCCCTCACTTTTGGGAACACTAAATTCCTTTGCAAATTAAAAACAAACACAGCTGAACTATCTTATGTTTAATTTAGCCTAGCCCAGATTAATGGAACTTCAGGCAGTTTGGAACCCTTAGGAACTTTTCTGGGATAATTATAAGAACGTACATATTGGCATCAAATTCCCTCCTTTAAATCATTATTTTAAACACCATATTTTTTCATTCTAAGATGCTAGATTTTTAGAGTGAGTTTCAGTGTTTGTGGGAGGCATTAAGAGTGTAGAAATATAGAGTAGATAATAAGTATCAATAAAATGAATTATTGTCATAAAGAAGCCCCTCTCTAAAAAGATTGCATAAGCTTTGCTTACAAATTTTTGTCATAAATAATTAGCAATTTCTAACATATGGGTCAGTATATATATATATATATATATATATAATATATATATATATAATATATATATATTATATATATATAAATTTACACATATATATAAAATTTGGTGCAGCTGAATTGACTATCTCTGCCTTTTTTCCTCCCCACTGTAATAAATACATATAAAGGCTTTCCTTTGGTTCTAAAGCTACAGCTGCAATGTACAACTTGTTTCTTGGTTCTGGCAATGTTGAAGACTGGCTGTTTAATATAATATGCCCCCTGCCTTTGCACAAAAAGAAAAACAAACAAAAAAATAAAAACGGGGCAAAAATCCTCACCCTGTTTTATCAAGCTTATAACAATATAGTCTGGGGAGCTATTACAGTCTCAAAAAGTACATGCCTGTGTCACAGAATGCTTTTATAATATTTCTTTGGTCCTGCTTTTCAGAGTTTTTTAAAAAAATATTAACTCTCTTTGCTCTGGGTATTAGGGTCTCCTGCTACTTATTCCAAAATACTGCCCAGTGGAAGAGTGACCACAAATATTTTCTCTAAGATAATAGTATTCTAGGTTCTCCATTATTTCTAGGGTTCCCATATGGCCCCATTTGCCTGAGACAGTCCAGTTTATATGTTTCCCAGCAAAATTTAAAATAGCAGTCAATTTCACTAACAAAATTGCCTGATCCAGGTTGTTAGATGTTGCATATATAAGGAGGTAGTGGATCCAAGTTAGGTCCTTAGTTTTTAAAGAATGAAATATGCAAATATTCTAGATCCAGGCAAGAGAAACAGACTAGAGTTTGGAAAAGTAAAAAGAAACAAGCATTCGAGGTAGAACATAAGTAAACACAGTTCTAATATGAGTTTAGAGACTCTTTTGAATCACGTGGGCCAATGAGAAACACACTAACAAACTGAATCCTGACATCAGACTTACACACACACAAAATGTTTTCAGCCTGGTTTGAGATTCTTAGTTTGCAATGGGAAACATGTTGTGATTGAGAACATCAGACCTATTGTGATTCCTATATATTGACTAAGCAGAGTCAGGAATCTTACCTCACAGGCTATCTTGTGTGAGAACCATGTAAGAGCTAACAAACTATAATCACTTGGACCTCTGCTTTGAGCAGCCACTTGTAGCCATATTGGCCTCACATTCTACTTCAACAAACACAAAATATGGTATAGAAATGGAGAGGACAGAGCAGGTCACTCTTACTAGAGTGGAACCTGGTGATAAAGGAAAGCTTTCTGAAGATAAAAAAACATTTTATTTAAATATTTAAAGATGAGTTGAAGTTTGCAATATCAGGGAAGGAGAAGTCAAAGGCTATTTCAGACCCATCTTAGTCCAGGAGTATGGCTAAAAGTGCAGTTCATGCCCTGACCCATCAAACCAGGGCACACAAATATTATGATCTTAATTTCATAGGCAAGATTGTATTTGTCCTAAGCACTAGTACACTACACTTCAGTAGCAGAAGCTGCAGGTTATACTTTATACGTAGATTTTCCCCTTGTTCTTTAATTAAAAAAAATAATAATGATCTAGGCACATGGATTTACTGTTTCAATCTCCATCCTCCTTTGTCACTAGTTGTAACTGTATGAATGAACATAAATGGAATTGTTACATTGTTAAATGATGCTTCTGTGAGGTGCTTACTTCAAAAGGTAAGGAGTATACCCTTTTCTCCTCCATTTCCATTTCTCCATCTGCTACCTGGAATGTGGTTGGGAGACTGGGGTTCTAGCAGACGATTTGAACCATAAGAACAGGAGCCACAGAAAGGGATGGTGGAGCAATTGAGCTGGAAATCACCTGGAGCCATTCTCTCAGTCTTGGATTTTCTATCTGTGTATTTTAATCAAGAGAAAAAAGACATATCTCACTTTTATATTAGCCCAACCTAATTTTAATTGATAAACCTTCTCAAGAATTACCATCAATTTAGGGGGATCATATATATAAATGCCTGGCCTTATGTCAGTTCCAGTTCAACTCTGAAAATTGTACCTGAAAAATGAGTCGTATTGAACTAAAAATATTTTAACTATGTTTTCTGTTAAATGGTTGTATTTTAAAGCACATCCTCCCCCATTTTTAGTCGAGCTGAATATTCAGCTCTACTTATGAGTACATTTTAGGGAAAAATCATTTAAAAGCCTTTGTGTTTAATGGTACAAAGAAATAGCAATCACTTTTTAAAGATGTTGTGAGAGCCTAGACTTTAAATCAGAACAACAATGCCATTTCAAGTAGTGATGGACGAACCTCAGAAGGATTAGGATTTGGGTTCTAATTTGCAAACAGGGCTTGTGTTTGGATTAGGATTTGACTCCAATTTCTCTTTATGGATTTAGGTAAAGCTTTTATTAATCACTCTCCTAAACAGTGGCTTGAGTCTGTGTCGTATGGGACAGTAGATATGTTTTTATTTGATAAACTCAAACAAATAAAAACTCTACGAGTGATCCTGGCTTTACACCTGAATTTCTGCTTCTTAGATGCCAGCTACTTTTTAAGAAAACATGTCATTTTTTAGGAGTCCATAATTCAATACCTAGAATCCATTTGGAGTCATTATATTGCAAATGTCCATGTTGAAATTCTTTGGAAGAATTTATTTTTTAAATCAAATTTCTTAAATGTGTCTGTATGTGTGTATATATATCCACACATTTATATATTATTATAATCTATTTGTTTATATTTAAATACGTGAATATAGATATGAAATAAACATTCAAAGAATTTTAGGCAAGCAAAATTCTCTGTAATAAAATTATAATAAAATTATGGTAATATTCTAAGACAACACATATGTGATGGTACAAATTTTCACATAACTGCTAATGCCGATATTAGGCCATAAACAATTGACACCTAAATGCCTCCCAGTTCACTTTCTCAAATGGGGACATGCTAAACTTCTCTTCTGTGTGTGGAGAGAGGGTAGAGATGGACAGATTAGGTATGAAGACATATGTCTGAGTCCACCCCAGGAACTGCTAATTAATGTGTCTTAATGGAGACCAGGTATCTGCATTTCTGCATTTAAGAAGCGCCCCAGTAAACCTGTTGCTTATCCATATTTAGAATCACAAGTGCAAATTATTGCTTTGTGGCTAATTTTGTCTTCTCAACAAGATGGAAAAATCCCTTAAAGTTTTAAGACCTGCCCTTATATTTCTTTTGATTGCTCAGTAGCAACTAAGACAATGCCAAGCACACAGTACCACTTTAATAATATTAAATAATAATATGATTTAGTGGCTCTATCTTTATCTTCTGAGTTTTTTTTTTTCAGCTTGGCCTTCTATCCCTGAGGACCTCTCTGTCCTGGAATAGAGAAGACTGTAGTAGAATTTAAATATAAATATAATATATTAATAATATACTCTATTATAAGTATAACTATATATCTCTATATATCATATATGGCACAAAGCAGCTCAGCTGTGGGAACCCTACCTAAGCGAACTGGACACAAGAAAGATAGTTTTCTACCAGCATGGAGGGGAGTAAGAGGAATGAGGAGCCTTGCTCCCCCTAATTGTCACTGAAAGCAACGTCTCATGATCCAAGTTGTGTTGAATGTAGAAGGTAGCAAGGAATTCATGGACCATATGGTTATTGGCAGTTCAGATTGCTCAGCAAATGGTATAAAGAGTGTCCTGAAATGAGCAGAAAGAGAGCAGACTATAAAGCAACAGCTAGAGCATGAGAGATGAAAAGGGCAGGCAAAGGCTCTGAGCAAAAGTGGGGCAGCATCCTTCCCTGGGGACTCCTGGAGAGATGTGGGCTATTAATCCTGCAGTCCTAGAGGAAACCAGAACAGTGACCTTGCCCATGACCACAAGTCTAAGGAATGTCAGACTATATACATGAAAGTAATTAGGGACTCTTACAAGTATTGATGGAGCGTAACTTCTAAAACGATGGGTATTTCCTATTCACCCATGGGATGTTGCTGAGAATTGAGAAATAGGAAATGATATAAATGTGACTATGAATGTATTCAATAGTTAAAATGATCTATTATATTAGTGATATATATTGTGGAATTAGTATTGTTTTTTTCTAAAGAGAAATGTGGAATAAAAGTTATTTGTTTCATTTTACCTTGCTTTGTATTAAAAAGGAACCATAAGATTAAAAACGATATTACATAGACACAAAGCAACTTTATTATGTGTAAAAATATTTGTTCTTTCAGCTGCTGTGCTTTGTCTGTACTGATAAGAAAGTAAATACAACTAAATACACATAGCTGATTAGTGAGCTGATTCTTTTAACTGAACAAAGGGCCCAATAAGACTCTATTTAAAAATATATCCTTCTCTATCATATGGGGCAGATTTTCTCTGTTGTGTTTTCTTTCCAGTCAATATAAAAAACTAAGTATTCTCCTATTTGTTGTCATTTTGTTTTTGTTGAACTACTGAGTCTATCTTTAAACATCTGACCCTAATTTTTTGTTACATGCAAAACATGTAATAACATGTTTATTTTCTAAGAAATAACGTCAGGTTCCTATATGCATTCTATTCTTCACTTTAATTTCAAATGATGTCAGCAATGGATTGTCTCTTTTTCCCTTTTTAAAAAAAAATTTAACCCATATACAGTTTATAAAAACCTCCGAAAAGAATGGGGTAGCTGTCTTATTAGTAGCTGGTTTTAGAGTAAAAGTAACAATGCTGACTTTGATTTAAAATATCTGCAGCCCTGTTTTCTTTGCTAGACCATATAATCATAGCGTACAAATTATTTTTTTCCCACTTGATAGTTTGTGAGCAAAGTTAATGTGGTTGCTAAGAGTGTGGACTCCAGAGCCAGACCGCCTGGATTCAAATCCTAGCTTTGCCACTCAAGCTGTGTGACCTTGAACAACTTGTTTAATCTCTCTGGCCTCAGCTTTGTCATCTCTGAAGTGAAGATTTTAATGATACTCACCTTATGGGCTTATTGCCCATCTTATTGGGCTGTTAGTATTTGTAAAGCGGCTATAGCAGTGACTGAAATAAAATGTGATATAAATATTTAAATAAAGCATTAAATGTTTAAATAAGGTATAAAGGTTGTGAAATAATAGAAACTATATTGATCTCTACCCTTAATTCCTGGCACAAAGCTCCTAAATCTCTTGGAATCACTTGAGTGATAGGAGTATCTTTAGTTCTAATGAAACGCTTTGTGGGCTCCAGGATGGGGGCTGGTCACCAGGAAGACGAAGCCATGAGTAGAAGTTTGGAACTTTCAGCCCTACCTTGTATCTGCTAGGAAGGGGAGGTGGGCCGGAAATTGGGTCAATTATCTATCATGCCTACATGCTGAAAACTCCATAAAAATCTCCACAAAGTTTGGGGTTCAGAAAGCTTCCAGATTGCTGAGCACACAGAGGTACTAAGAGGGTGGCACACTGGCGAGGGCATGAAAGCTCTGAGCCCCTTAGCCAGTACTTTGCCCTCTGTATCTCTTCCACTTGGACGCTCCTCTGGATCCTTATCATAGCCTTTTATAATAAACTGGTAGAGTTGTTTCCCTGAGTCCTATGAGCCCTTCTAGCAAATTGTCAACCCCAAGGCGGAGGTTATGGGAACCCTGATTGATAGTTCATCAGTCAGAATTACAGGTGACAACCTGGGACTTGCGATGGGCATCTGAAGTGGAGGGGGCAGTCTTGTAGGACTGAGTCCTTAACCTGTGAAACAGGATGCTACCTTCAGGTAGATGGTGTCAGACTGAGTTAAATTGTGGGATACTTAGCTGGTGTCCTAGAGAATTACTTGATGTGGGGGAAAACCCCACACATCTGATGTTAGAAGTATTGTGAATATGAGGAAAGAGAGTGGTTTTTCCAACACAAATGTTATATATTTTTAAATAAATGTATTTACACAAGTTTTTCATAATGTTATTTGAAATAATACATTATTCCATAGCTATAATTACTAATTTAATTCCCTAAGATTAAGGATTTCCAATATTTTGATATTATAAGCAACACTAGAATAACATAAATGTAGATAAATATTTAATTATTTATCATAATTATCTTAGAGTCAATTTCTATATGTGGAATTAATGAAAACAAAAGGAGGAAAGAGATGAAGGAAGAAACAAAGAGGATAATCCATAAAATAGTGACTTGCGTCCTGAGAAATCCAGAAATAATTCTGCTTTAGGACAGGAAAAAACAAAGAACCTAAACTATTTTGATATTTTCATTTTCATTTTGTTGTGAAGAAATCCTACTGGTCCAAAGGTGTAATAATGTGTTTCTGATGCTCTTTCTTCCCCTTTGTAGAACCATCTTTCCTATTTTTCAACTTCCACGTAGGTGAGAAGTCACCCTAACAGCCTGGGACCTGACTCTAATCAACTCATCTTGGCCCTCAATTCACTAATAAAGTCCTGAACCACTTTCTCATCTCCCCTGATAAATTACCTGCATTCAACACTGTACTTAGATGCAATAACCACTCTAATGAACTCTTGCTATGGCAATACAAGTTTAATATGTTGCAACTCAAGGATCATAGAGTTAATTTTAATAAGTCCTTTCAATCATATATCAAAATAAATATCAGTAATAGAAATTCCAAACAAGAGTGGGAACTGGTAGATAATACTGGAGGTGTGTCTTAATTCTAAACATAAAATCATTTATTTATTAGAGGAAAGAAAATAGACCTGGGGGGCATGACAAGTTATAACTTAAGAATAAAACTAAATAAGGTGTTGTTGGTGGACAAATAATATTGAGTAGCCCCAAGATAGGTATATTTAGTATGGTGTGGCACAGGTGAGGTCTATAGTCAGAGTTTGTTTTGCTTCTCGGTTGGTGCTGTGTGTTTTTCTACTGTTCTAGCTCTTGTGTGGATCTTTAGAAATTCACATATCGATGCTTTTCACTTTAGACCAAAGTGGTATCAATGAGGAAATGTCATAAGGGCCAATTCTGAACCTTCAACAGTCTGACAAAGACTTAATATGGTATCTGAATAATGGGAACATGTCTGGAAAAGCACCGAGCCTTGAACTTTGCAGAAATCAAGACCTTATGGTTTGGATTGTCTCAAGTGTGCACTTCCTAGAAGTCACCCTATGCAAAATCGGTAGCTAAGCTCCTGTCAATACTTCTTGATAAAGATAGTAGATGTCTATGCTTAATTTAGTGCTTTGGGGATCGGAGAAGGATAAAGCTGTTATACATAATTGCTCACCATTTTCTGATTTAATTAACTTTAATACTAAATTCAGGACTGAGTCCTTCTCTATCAGTGATATAAATATCTTTTTTAAAACTAATTTTCTAATGCTTAATACAGAAGTAACAACGTAGAAATGTACAACCAATTGCCTAAAGTTATTTCAAAATACAGTTTCACCCAAGAACAGTGAAATGAGGAAAGCTTGACTAATGAATAAATAGAGAATTAAGTTTAATAAATTATTCCAGAAGAAAAGCCCAGGAGAATTAGTAGAATAAAGCTAATTTTTTCTTAGATTGTAAAAATGAGTTACCCTAATTTTTATGTAATCAGTTGCTAAGTGTGAAAAAAAGAGAAAAAAATATCAAAGGTTACAGTGTTTATAACAGAGCCCATATTCAACAGACTGATGAGCATAAGAATTTCAAGCAATTAAAGAATGTGATGGAGGAGGGTCTTTCTCTGAAAATATCAAAGGTATCTTTCTAACAGGTAATTATAATTTCTTCACAGCTGGGTAAGTTGACAGGTGGGTTGGAAGAGTTAACATAAATCTCTTACACTGAGTAGAGCAATTGCAGTCAGGTGGGGCTGAAGCACCCACTGCCACCATCCACTCATGGCTACATACCTCACAACTTAATCAAGACTCAAAGTTTCAGTGAATTTTGGAAGTGAAACAAGGATGAATGCTACTGAAGTAATTACTATAAGAATATCTCCAAGGTAAGTGGCAAAAAAAAACCCCCACAAAACACTAAAAACAAAACTTTAGTATGTGCCCCAGGATTTGTTGTCTTTTAGCCATCATCATCCTATGGTCTGGTCTATAGTCAGATAGATTCCTTTTCTTTTGTTTAGTCAGATTTCTTTTTTTTTTTTTTTAAATGAGTGTTTAAAGCTACCTTTCTCTGGTAGTGCAGTGGCATGTGATTTGGTTAATCGCCCTACTTTTCTTAAGAATGTCATACCTGCCTCCCATTTCAATCAGTTAGTGAAGCAAAGCAGATGCATAGACGCTTGCCTGGCTACTCTGTCCTCACTCAAAGTTTTTCCAGGAAAACATAAGCTGCTGCACCCTATGGCTCACCTCTGATGAGGAGACTCCATGACTACCTGAAGAATGTAAAACCTATTTGTATCTCTGAGTTAGTGTTCGGTGTTGCTATGATGAAGTAGAAAGGTAGTGAAAATCATTTGTTATTTTTAATAAAGTACTGAAACTTGCAAATTAATTTTTTACAAAGTTGAAAGATTCATCAAGCTAAACAATTGGAGAGAAACACTATCAACATTATTCAGTTGTTCTTTTAGCTTTAAGAACTGCTTTTTTGCCATCAGTTTGACTAGAGAGATTAAGAATAAGACTCATCTATTAAAGACATACTATTATATTTACTGAAAATGTTGCCAAATAATCACATATATCCTTTTTATGAGAACTCAGGGGCATAATTTCTTTAAGGCAACAATATCAAGAAAACATGTACTTCTAGTTTTCTGGTGTGCTCTAATAAGATTATAAATAATTATGTTGACTCTGCTCTGATTGAGTGGAAAATCTGAATTAAGGTTTTGGCCTCTTAATTAAGGAAAATTTGAAATACATGCAAGATAAACTGAATAGTGCATGATACTTCCACTTATCTATCATCAAACTTCAATAATCCTCCAGTCTTTAGTTTTTGTTTCATCGAAATTACCTCCTGCTCCCAATAATTACCATTATAATCACAGTTATTTTATGTAAATTTACATACCTTAAACTGCACAAATATTAACTATACAATTAAATTTTTTTTCAGCTTTATTGAGGTAAAATTGAAAACATTGTATATATTTAAGGTGTACAGTGTGATTGGTTTCCTATAAATATACATTGAGAAATGATCACCACAATCACACTAATTAACATTCATTACCTCATAGTTTTTTTTTCATTATGTCACCTTTTTTTTCATCCCCCCCCACCCCCCCACCCCGAGCCCTCTCCCCTCCGACAACCACCTGTTTGTTCTCTTGCTCTGAGTCTGTTTCTATTTTGTTATGTTTGTTCATTTGTTTTGCTTTTTAGATTCCACATATAAGTGAAGACATACAGTATTTGTCTTTCTATGTCTGACTTATTTCACTTAGCATAATACCCTCTAGGTCCATCCATGTTGTCACAAATGGCAAGATTTCATTCATTTTTTTACTACTAATATTCCAAAGTGTGTGTGTATGTGTGTGTGTGTGTGTGTGTGTGTGTGGTGTGTATATATATATATATATATATATATATATATATATATACACATATATATATACATATATATATATGTATATATATATAAACACACACACACAGTATCTATTCATCTATTGATGGACACAGGTTTTTTTCCATATTTTGGCTATTATAACTAAAGCTGCAGTGAACATAGGGATACATGTACATTTTCAAATTAGTGATTTTGTTTTCTTCAGAAAAGTTCCCTGAAGTGGAATTGCTGGATCATGTGATAATTTTATTTTTAATTTTTTGAGGGATCTTCATACTGCTTTCCACAGTTGCTGTACCAATTTACATTCCCACCAACAGTGCATGAGGGTTCCCTGTTCTCCACATCCTTGCCAATGTTTGTCATTTTTTGTCTTTTTGATATCAGCCATTCTATCAGGTAAAAGGTGATATTGCATTGTGGATTTGATTTGCATTTCCATGATTATTAGTGATGTTGATCATCTCTTCATGTGTCTGTTGGTCATCTGTATGTCTTCTTTGAAAAAAATGTCTATTCAGGTCCTCTGTCCATTTTTTAATTGGATTGTTTGTGTTTTTAATGTTGAGTTGTATGAGTTTGTATATTTTGGATATTAACCCCTTATTGGACATATCATTTGCAAATATCTTCTCCCATTCCGTAGGTGGCCTTATTGTTTTATTTATAGTTTTTTCTTCACTGTGCAAAAGTATTTTAGTTTGATGTAGTCCATTAGTTTATTTTTGCTTTTGTTTCAATTGCCTGAGGGAACGTATCAAAAAAAATACTGCTAAGACTGATGTCAAAGAGCTTACTGCCTGTTTTCTTCTAGGAGTCTTATGGTTTCAGGTTTTACATTTAGGTCTTTAATCCCATCTTGAGTTTATTTTGTATACGGTATGAGAAAGTAGTCCAGTTGGATTCCTTTACATGTAGCTACCCAGTTTTCCCTGCACCATTTATTGAACAGGCTGTCTTTTCCCCACTGTATATTCTTTCCTCCTTTGTAGTAGATTAATTGCCCTTATAAGTGTGGGTTCATTCCTGGGCTCTCTATTCTGTTCCATTGACCTTATGTCTGCTTTTGTGCCAGAATCATACCATTTTGATGACTGTAGCTTTGTATTATAGATTGAAATCTGGGAGCATGATACCTCCCACTTTGTTTTTCTTTCTCAAGATTATTTTGGCTATTTGAGTTTTTTTAGTGTGTTTCCCCTCACTCTTTGGGGAGAACCTCTACAACTGTAATTATCCTCCCACTTGTGGGTCACCCACCCTGGTATATGGGCCTTGACTATTCTGCATCTCTGCCCCTCCTACCCAACTCATTGTAGTTTTGTCTTTATAGCTTTAGTTGTGGAAAATCTTTTCTGCTAGTCTTTGGGTCATTCTCACAAATGTTGTTCTTTAGATAGTCGTAATTTTGGTATGTGTATGGGAGGAAGGGAGCTCAGGGTCTTCCTACTCTACCATCTTGGCCATCCAGCTATTAATTATACAATTTCATCATAATCATGTAACCCAGAGCTTATCATGATAAAGAACATTTTCATTTCCTTTCCCAGTACATTGCATTATGTCTTACATTTAATGACTGAACATGTCCTTATGGCATATAAACCTGTTTTACTTGCTTCTTCCCTCACCCACTTTCTTAGTTCTCCTTCACCCAGATGTCATCTACTTACTTTTACATATATATATATATATATATATATATATATATATATATATACACATATATATATATACACATATATATATATATGTATGTATATTTAACTATTTTTATTTTTTGGAGAAAAGTATATAAATAAATTAAAGAAAAGGGGGGTTTTAATGGGTTATTCCCAACTGGATTTAAGTTGATATATCTTTAAAGAAAAAAAATTTCTAAAACTACTGTAAAAGTTCTACAACATAAATGAATATGCAAGAGGAATGAGGGCACATATTTTTCCAGGAAAGCTGTTAAGAATTTTTCAAATTATGATGTAAAAGCATATTATTACCTTCAAAATAAATTTAAACTTAATTGAAAAGTAGTTAGAACTAATTTAATGACATTTAGAAGAAAATAAATTATGTTCTTTATGTAACTAGCATATGTTGGAACCATTTACTCTCATTTTTAGTGGTTTACCCTTTGATCTCAAAATCTATACTTAGCATAATAGGCTACATCCTTTCATGACAAGGCTTGTTGCTTATGATTAGTTAATGCCTTCTAACTAAGGTAATGGATTACTTTGGTTCATTAATTTTAAGGACTTTATAAAATTTCAACATGATCTCTTCATAACATAACTTTAAAATATCTATATCAGAATAAAAATTACTTCTTAAAATTTGGCTCCATGTAATATTTGGTTAATTGATTAATAATAATAATGAAAACCAAAATAAAATTTACCTATATGGTAATTTCTATGTATCAGGCTCTATTCTAATTGCTTCAAAAATATAACATTAAATCCTTGTAATAGCTTGGTCAGATATATGCAACTATTATCACCATTTTGTGGTTGAGAAACTTCCCTATCCAGCCTGGAAGTTAAACATTTAATCTCTGGAAACTGATGGCATGGTGTTGAGCCTCAGCACCAATACTTACTAGCCATGTGACCTTAGTCAAGTAATTTTATTGTCCATATAGTCAAAACTAGTACATGAACTCTCTCTCTCTCTTTGGTGTCTCTTTCTCCAGGGATTCTCCATATAGCTTGGGCTTCATAAAGCACGGTGATCTCAGACTATTCATATGTTTTTGTTCTATGACAGAGATATACATAAGCTTCACAACACAATCTATCTTTCCTTGTTATCAATATTTGGCATCATTGCTATGCATCTATCATTGCTTAACCTCCCTAATGAAGTTTTGTATTAGTTTTTAAAAATCTACTATTTTAAGAAATCATCATTTTCTGATGGGTAAACTTTCTGTTTTGATTCTTTGAATGAAGATGACCTAATATTTTAATGTTCAAATAACCAAAGTTAATATCTTTTCAGATTTCTCTGATGATTACCTACTCTCTGTTATATTATGCTGTATATGTGAAAAAGTACAGAAATGTGTTTACTTTGAAATAAATAAACCAATATGTGTAGATGGCTGAAGATACAATAGCAAAATGTAAAACAAATGGAAGTTGAAAGAACTACATTAAAATAACAAAATAATTTTGTGGCTCTTTCTAATGGAGTAAGGAATTAGTAATACCTCAGGGCTGAAAAAAATTCAGGTTAGGTGTGGTCACCTCTATCTGGACAACAAGAAAAGTAAATCAGGGATACTACAGCTCAGTTTTCTGGGAATTGGTTATTTCCCGGACATTAAAGTGAAAGGGCAAGAATATGAAGGAGGAAAATTTTGCAGAAGCTGTGAAGAAAATATGGGGTTATTTTGATGCCACAATGGGCCACAAGGAGACTTAAAGGACAGAGTGGGCCACCAGCTACTGAAGGGACACTGTGCTATCACCAGGAAAAGTAAAGATTGTCCTACTTGTGGCTCACTGCTAAAAGCCCCCTCAACCCATACTTTTTCATTTTATAAATACTTTTATTCCATGTCTGCAGAGTCTTTTGGACTTCAGGGTGAGTGGTATGGGAACCATTAATTTTTTAACAACAATTTAAATAGTATATGACAACCCTCAGCTTCTGCCTCTGGTTTACTCAAGGAACACCTAAAGGGGCATTTGCCATCCTTTATATCTCCTTTATTCATACTGTGAAAGGCATGGCCAACTAAATCCCTCTTCTCATTTCTTTTTCTTTCTAAGACATATTAAATATTTGAAGAGTTTATTTAAGCAAAAATCTATTTGAATTAGGCAGCACCAAACCAGAAGTGGTTAGGAGTGCTCTACCAACAGGAGCTAAGGTAAAGATTTAGATAGAGAAGGTGCAGAAGCACAGAAAACAATTATTTGACTGTATATGGTTTAACCAATAACCAGTGGCTGTTTGTGATTTGTTGTCCCTGAGTTTTGATTTCATAAACTTGAGGCATTTATAAGGCTTAGATTTCAGTTTGCTTATGTAGGTCACCACAGCACTAGAGTCACCTCAGTCTAAGGGCCTCCTTGTTTAATTAATTTAACACTGCTATACTATTTCTTACTTTGTCTAAAATTCCTAAAGAAATTAGTGCAAATTCACCAGCAATTTCCTATTAAAGTGTCAATTGTTCACTGGAAGTATGGAAGTAAAAGTGGGGATTTTAAGAAGATCTTTCCTAACATATTAGTGCAAAAGAGCTTATTTTTTTAAAGGCTAATAAAAAAGTTTCTGCCTTGGGATTGCATAGTGAAGATGAGATACATAAAACAAAATGTAACTGCAATGTTCTCTAATCTATGGGTACAGATTAGTTCACCAATTGTCTAATGGCCAAATTATAAGGCTCCAAGCTCCTGTGTGCATGGTGGCAAACCTCAATATGTCCTTCAGCAGCACACCACAAAGGGGTGCCTTCTAGGTAGTCACTCAAGAGTTCAAGTTGGTACTCCATTACTGGTTTCTGCCACTCTGTATCAACAGCATTCTTGTAAGTCTCTTCTTCACTCAGCTGACTTTTTCATGCCACCTAGTCCTGTGTCAGTGAGAAGTCAGATATTTCTACAATTCCATTGGGCCTCTCAAGACACAAAGCATTCTGGTAGATTGTCAGATTGTGGCAAAGAGAGGATGTGCCAATCTTCTACGTGCCCACACTCAGAGTGGGCTTGCTTGAACTAGATCTTTCTTCATAGAGAGAGCCATATTATCCTACAGGTATTGTGTATAGCTAAATTAATGAGGGAATGGAGGAATTCTAGAATTAGCTCTCCTGCTGATCTCAGAACCACCTAAACCTCTCTTTTGCCTGGCTTTTTCTTCTGCCTTTGCAACAAGTTTTAACTTGCTGACCCTGTAGTGCCTTGCAAAACTTTAGCTTTCATTGGCTGATAGTCTCTCTCTATTCCAAGTTCCCAGACAAATTTGATGTATTTAATCTTGGATTGAAGACATGGTATAACTTATTTTCTCTCTTTGAGAGCCTCCATGGAAACCATATAAAGCAGTGGATGTGAGTAGACACTTGGTTTTGAAAGAAGAGGTGTTAGCTCACTTCACATGCCTATATGAGACTCAGCTGGCACCACTTCCATAACCACTGGAATTGACTTTAGAGATGCAGTCTTATAGATAAAGAATATGACACCTGGAGCAGACAAATAAATGTTTAATCTCATACACCTCAGTTAATGACAGAGTACAATGTCATCTCCACTTTGCTTGATCTCTCTGAATAGAAAAATTTACATGAAGAGTAGAGAGTCAAAAAAGGACAAGATAGAACTGAGAAGAGCAGGAGTATGTGAGTTAGTTTTTTAAAAAGGGCCAGCAATTGATTATGAGGTTAGCTTCTTGAAAATAAGGAGGGAAAGCAACAAACGGAAGAAAAATCATCTCTACTTTAGAACTTTTTAAAAGATGCCCATTAACATAAGCATGTCAAGGCCACAAAATAAAAATACTTTGTCCCTTTTAAAAATTTTATCAGTAAATAATGATAGGTACAAGAAAAGAATCACTGCTACTCCAAAGCATAGCTTTTGATTCAAATGGTATCTAATCAAAATATTATTTGGCCTACAGTCTAGGTCCCATGGTACATATGTCAAAATTTCATTAAAAAAAAAAAAAATGGAAAAGGCATTTCTGACAATGCTTGTCTTTGTAGCATTGTTATCATGTGTATCTTCTGCTTTTCTCTGGGCCTGTGTCCATGTACTAAATAAGCAAATGTGCTTTCACTGGTATTTCAGAATATTTCTACAGACACATGCAAAGGAAAAGATGAACAGCATAAGATATGGTCTCCATGGTCATCTTGACAGGAAGGATGAGAAACATCACTCAGAAACATGATTTTGCAATAAAAATGAAAACAAAGCAAGGCCCCTCCCAGGTAATGTAGTGCACATTCCTGCCAACAGCAGTTTCTGAGGTCAACAGGAGAAGGATTAAGTGAGCATTTGCTTAAAAGTGTTTTTATATAATATTAGTGCCACCTGAGTGAAAATAGCTTCTCCACTGCCATAAAATATGAATTTATGTCGTTACTTGGAATTGCATTAATTCATTGTAATTGGTAGAAAATATGCTCATGTGTTATGGAGTAAAAACTAACATCAATTCATTTATGGAGGCAAAGGTCTGATTTTTTTTACTTCCTAATCAAACTAATTACATATTACAATTTATTGAGTTATTATTCTTCTATCCCTCCTTACTTATCTTTTATAATCCATAAAGCAACTCATAATTCATGAAATATCTGATTTTAAAATCAACTGAAATCACTAAAGAAGGGAAAATAAATGTTTAAGTCCTTATTCAGACATTATTTGCATGCACATTTATAACACGACTGTTTATATATAGTATGCTAAATGTCTATGTACAAATATAAATGTAAGAATGGATACAATTATATGGCTATCAACCAGTATAACATTCAGTGCACATTATATTTTGTGGAATATATTTTGCCTGGATGAGTTGAGACAGATTGTATAATAAAATGAACATGGCAAAAGTGGGTTTTAAGTCAGGAAACAGAACAGTAAAGCAATTTCCTGAGTTATTTAAATGCTTTCAAAGAGAAATGTCATTACATACTTGAGTTACACTGGCATATAATTACATGAGCATCACAAATAACAACGTCTTACTAAGAAAAACAGAAGTTATTAAAGAAAAATTATTTCCCACATAAATCTTCTTTTTAAGCTCAGGTAAATACACACAAAGGGAATTTGCATGTTTTCAAATTAATTCTAGTCATTAAATCATCAATTATTATGATTCAAAAAAATTTGTTTCTAATTACATTTAAAAAATCTTTCTTAGTTTCAGTAATATTATTAAATTATTAAATGTGCAAGAGTAATGATTGTTTACTTAGAGTTAAATTAAATTCATAGTTTTATTTTAAATTATGACAATTATAAAGAAGGTAGTAAAAACATAGGTTACATTTTTAAAATTATTTATTGTTATTTACATTAAAATCAGATATTTTCTGGAATTCCAAAAGATCTGTCCTATAGATACAAATGATTTAGAATGTAAAAAAATCACAAGTGAATATTTCTCCGACTCTAATGCTGATTAAGACCCAGATATTCTAAAAAATCACAACTTTAAGTACAAAAGGAGCTGATGCACAAGATAGTCAGATGAAGTGACTTAAGTGTGACCATCTTAGTAGAGACAGGATATATGAACTGTTTTACCTTTTATCAGGGTATGGGAGGAATGAGAGGGAGTCATAAATGTGGATAGGAAGAAAATAACTGAAAGTTTAATGAATCTTTAAGACCACTGAAGGCCAAATTATCAGTTTAGAATCATTGGGAGTTCCAGATTCAAAAGGAGCCAGTCAACAGCCAGTGACCAAATCTTTTCCATTGGTTTCCACTGGTGATTACAAGAAAGACTGTGGGAAGGGGAAAGACACAAGAAATCTCACCTCTGTGGTGCACAGAAGTTTCTTTCACATGAAGCAAACCCATTTGACACTAGAGATGCAAAAAGATGCCCTCTTTGCCCGACTTACAAGAAAAGATTCACTCTGTTGGGAAAGTAGGAGAAATAAAAGCCATCTGCTGCCGGGGGACTGGGAGCTCCTTGGTCCTAGGCAAAAGTTGGCTGCTGCTAGGAAAGAGGTAGAAGAAAAAGCTCTCTGCCATTGGAGGAAAGGCAGAAAATCCACATAAGACCAGTATCTTCCACTGACACAAAGTGGATTCTGAGGCTGCGGGGCAAGGAGAAACAAGGCACAGACTTATACTGGATTTTGGGCAGGGTCTAGCTACACCAGGGGCAGGAAGATGGACAGGAATGCTGAAAAAACACCACCACCGAGAGTGAGCGAGAGAACCAACCTTTGACTCCCACCCTGACCCTGAACCTTGAACAGAGCTGCAGGCAACAGCAATAGATTACCTAAAAAAGCTAGAGAAAGCTAAGAGTGAGGAGAGAGCGAGGAGAGAGTCTCTCCATAGAACTTGTGTGCAGAGCCTGCTAAAAGCTGAGGGTGGAGCACAGAGCAGATCAAGAAAGAAAACCCCTTTTTGCACAGACTATGCACAAGGCAGCACAAGCCCACCACTGAAACACACTGCCAGTAATTGAGCAAAATTGAAATCCAGCTCAACTGCTGATTAGATTAGTTTTGACCACCCACACAAATAAATGGCCTGAAGGAATAAGAAGCATTACCCTTTCTGGGCATAAATACTATTCACTTCTGGCTCTAATGTTCTGTTACACCCAACACACAACACTCAACCAAAGAATGTGTTATAAGACACACAAAACAACAGCAATGACGACAATGATCCATTGTCAACAGAAAGAGAAACAGACATGGCTCAGAAGTTGGAACTGTCACAAGGATACTTTAAAATGACTATGGGATAAATCTGTTAAAGATTCTACTGAGAAAGGTGACCAACATGTGTGAGAAGTGGTGAATACCAGTACACAGATGAAAGGAAAACTATGAAAAAAGATGAAAGGAAATGCTTGAACAAAAAAAGAAAGAAAGAAAAAACCAACCATGGTACTGGAGATGAAAAATCCCTTCACTGAGCTTAAGGGTAGACGAGATATAACAGAGAAAACAAGTAGAACTGAAAACTAGGTCAATACAAACTGTACAAACTAAACCAGAAAGAAAAAAGAAACCCAGAAACAGGCTTCCAGAAACAGGATTTCAATATCTGTGAGATAATATCAAAGAGTCTAAAATATGAGTAGTTGGACTCCCAGCCAGAGAAGAAATAGGGAACAGGCCAAAATAAATGTTTAAATAGATAATGACTGAGAATTTTCCAAAATTAATTAAAAGAGAAAAGAAAAAGCCCAGATCCAAGAACCTCAGAGAAACTTGAGCAGTAAAAATACAATAAAAACACAAATATGCTAAAAATCCAATGGAAATAGAAAATCTTGAAGAGAAAAAAATATTATTTGTAAAGAAGTAAAGCTAACATCATAGATATCTCATTGAAAACTAGGCAACATCTTGATTGTAGTTAAAAAAAAAAAGTGAAATCTTTGAATAATGAAAGATAAAGCTGTCAACCTATAACTGTATACCCAGAAAATAAAACTTTTCAGAAATCAAGGCAAAATTAAGACTTTTTCAGAAAACTAGATGCACTAGTGGGAGAGTGAGAAACTCTCAGGGCTGCAATCTTAGGGGTCCCCACATGTTTGTGGGTTTTATCTTCGGGATCCTCACAAGGTTCTCACTGTGAAAATCTGACAAATATCCCCTGGGTGCTCTGACAGATGGTGGGGAAGGGCAATCCTTATGAAATGAGCCAAATGATCAAGTAGAGAAAAAACCAAAACAACAATATCCAGTACGGGGAAGGGTAGAGAGAACTTTACAGAGATGGAAAAGGAAAAGAAAGGAATGTTGTAAACAATTTATGTTCATAAATTTGATTTAGGTTAAATGGACAAATGTCTGGAAATTAAAAACCTATCAAAGCTCAATGAAAAAAGAAATAGACAACCTGAGAAAATCAATATCAATTAAAGCAATTGAATAAGCCAATTGAATTTTTAACACAAAAACTTTCCCACAATGGACCTAGAGTCTGTCATACAGAGTGAAGTAAGTCAGAAAGAGAAAAATAAATACCGTATGCTAACACATATATATGGAATCTAAAAAAAAAAAAAAAAAATGGCTCTGATGAATCTAGAGGCAGGACAGGAATAAAGACACAGACATAGAGAATGGACTTGAGGACACGGGGAGGGAGAAGGGTAAGCTGGGACGAAGTGAGAGAGTGGCATTGACATATATACACTGCCAAATGTAAAATAGCTAGTGGGAAGCAGCTGCAGCGCATGGGGAGATCAGCTCGGTGCTTTGTGACCACCTAGAGGGGTGGGATAGGGAGAATGGGAGGGAGACGCAAGAGGGAGGAGATATGGGGATATACGTATGCATATAGCTGATTCACTTTGTTATACAGCAGAAACTAATACAACATTGTAAAGCAATTATACTCCAATAAAGATGTTAAAGGAAAAATAAAAAACCAAAAAAACTTTCCCACAAAGGAGACCCCAGTCCCAGATGGCTTCACTAGTGAACTCTACCAAATATTTAAGAAAAAAATTCTACAAAGACTCTTCCAGAAAATAGAGGGGTAGTTAATACTTCCCACGCATTTTATGAGGCTAGTTATACCTTGAAATCAAACCAAAGGTATTATAAAAAAAGAAACCTACAGACCACCATCCCTCATGAACATATAAACAAAACTCCTTAACAAAATATTAACACATTAAATCAGCAAGTGGAATTTATGCTAAGAATGAAAGACTGATTCAAAATTCATAAATTAATCAATGTAAATCATTATAATAACAAATAACTATGAAAAAATATGTTAATATGAATAGATTCAGAAAAAGCATTTGACAAAGTTAAGCAGCCATAATAAAAAACTATCAGCAAGCTAGAAATAGGTGAAAATTTCCTCAACTTGGTATAAAACCTGTAACTAACCACATACTTGGTAAGAAATGGCTGAATCATTTCCCTCTAAGATCAGGAACAGGCTAAGAATGTCTGATCTCACCACTGCTAGTCAACATTTTACTGCAAGTCTTAGAAAGTGCTATAAAGCAAGAAAAAGGGGGAAAAAGTTATATAGATTAAAATAGAAGTAAAACTACCATTAGTTGAAGACAACATAATCATACAAGTAGATGATCTCAGAGAGTCTACAAATAAACTACTAGAATTAATAAGTGAGTTTAGTAAGGTTTTAGGATACAGTGTCAATTTATAAACTCAATTGTATTTTTACATATTAGCAATAAACAAATTTAAAATTTAAAATTCCATTTATAATAGCATCAACAATTATGACGTGATTTGGCATAACACTAACAAAACGTGCAAGATCAATACATGAAAATTTAAAACATTGCTGAGAGAAATTAATAAGGATTTAATTAAATGGAGAGATATATGTTCCTGGGTTAAAAGAGTCAATAGTGCTAAGATGCCAATATCCTCTTAGTTGACCTATAGATTGGATGCCATTTCAATCACAGTTGGTGACCACATTTATGTAAATAATCAAATCAAGCTATATTTCTAGAAGTTTGGGTTATAAGTCAGAATAGTGGCTACTCTGTGGTTATAGTGACTGAAATAGGACACAAGGCAGACACTAAGTTGCTGATAATTTTCTTTTTTTTTTAAATATCTTTTGCTGTTTACTTGAGTGTATTTGCTTCATAAAAATTCATCAAGTTTGACACTTAAGATTTGCACATATTTTTCTATGTATATTATTATTTTAAAAAGTCTTTCTTTAAAAGTGATAGAAAAAGAAGGATGGAGAAAGAGCCAGGTGGTAGTTATATCATAAGATACTCGATTATCAATGGCAGAGTATGAAACCGCAATATTAGAGCTGAAAGAGGCTTTGGGCGACAGCTCTTCCATCTCTACCTAATTCAATCTTTGAGACATCAGAAATCTGCAGTGTTCAGGTAAAATTAGTAGTGGCAGACCAAAACTAAAATCTTATCTTCCAAATCTGTGGTGTTCTTGCCATGGCTGTTTTAAAAATAATATGTGATATATCTGTGATTAGCACAAGTGCATATTTGAAATTATTATGATTCTAACTCTGAATACGACACAGACACATAAACCACCTAGACAACCCTTTAAATCACTTTTTTCTTCAAACTGATGCCTACGGGGATGATATTTCAGAAGCAAGTGGGGAGAAATTTTTGAGACTTGGTCATGTTTACAATTCTTTAATATTCTACATCTAATTAATGGCAGACAGAACTTCAATCTTGCTGTCTACACATTTGGGCAAGAATTAATGTCATGTGAAGAGTGCTTTAATGTCTAAATCTGTAATATTTTTAAAAATTCTGTCCCTTTCTTGGACACGATTATTTCAAATATTTTCTCTAATCGTGAGGAAAGTTTTTCATAAGTATGATCGATTTAACTGAGACAACTTAAATCAAACATTATCCTTTGTAATGAACAGGTAGTAATAAACAAGAGTAAGTAAACATTAAAATAGCGAAAATATCATGGGACAATCTTCAAGAGATATTTGGCTTGGATTACTTAGTTTCTAGAATAAAATTGTTATAATTCATTTTTAATGCCCTATATTAGGCAGATTTGCTACCATCTATAATTTAGTCCTGAGAAACATTTTTTAAACTACAGAAATATTGGTTTCCGGTCAAATTCTAGGGCAGAGAGCTTGCAATACTGGTTATGCAACTTATAAAAGCCATTAAATACAGTAAAAGAGATATAAAACTAGAAAATTTTCATTTTTAAGCCTTTCATTATAATCGGATGTGAAATAAATATAGATAATATTTAGTTTTTCTAATAGATATTGTAGGGAGAGAAGGTGTCTTTTTCTGTCCCTACCATCTTCCTCAAACAGCATTCCTTGGTAACCAGTCATAATTATGTCAACGCCAAGTGACCTATTGGCCAAAGGTGAGTTAAGATAGGAGGCCAGGCCACCCTGTATTCTGATCCTCTTTTCACCAGGAAGCATGCATACAAGTAAATTCCTTTTGCCTGGAAGCAATCTTGTGGTGACCTGGCAGATGGGCACTCCATCACTATCTAACTCTATGATGATGGTTAATTATTAAAAACCCATTGTGCCTCAGTTTCCTCATCTGTAAATTGGGGATAGTAATAAGGTTATTGGGAAGATTAACTACATTATATTGTGTTATATATATAAAAATATAACGTGTTAATTAAGCACAGTGCTTGGAAGATAGTAGGCAACTAAGTTGGTGATTGTTACTACTTTTTAGGGTTGAGGAATAAAACCCTTACTTCAGCCCAGTTTATTAAGAATTCTGTGGTGGTTATTGGGAATTAGCTTAGTTAATAATCAAGTGATTCCTTGACTTCCTCATTTGTTATCATTCAAGGGTGTAAACAACATATACCTTGAAACCTGGACGGGGGAGAACAATTGTCCTGGCAGGGTTTGGGTATTTCTAGGTTTCTTAAGCCAATATCAACTATCAGTTCCTCAAATATTACTAAGTCTCCCAATGAGGCAGTATGTACAGCAGGGCCATAAACTTTATGAACTGGACTCTCCTGAAATTTCTAAGCTTTAGCACCCAGAAGTTTCTTAACCTATCAGTATCTCCTGTCCTCTTTTTTTCAAATGCACATTGACAGCACTTAGAACAGAATTTGGTGGCTGATAAGCATTCACAAATGTAACCTGTTACCATTAACATTATCAATTCCAGCAAGAGATTCTTACAGTTTTTTAAAGTAAGTAGCAATTTTCATGTATACCTATTAAAATTAGAAATAAGAATCCAAAGAGGGACACAGGTCCTCCAGAACTCAAAGTTCAAAACTGTTGGTGATAAAAGAATCCATATAATCTTCACCCTTTGGGCATGTTTAACATTATACCATAGCAGAACTGATACCTCTTTTGGGAGTTCTGCAGAGTAGTTTCAGAACTGGGGAATAATTTCCAAACATACCTATACCTGGAGACACCGAGAAATCAGTCCTTGTACCCTTGCTATCTACAGCACATAATGAAACTAAGATAAAGCACCCATCTTGCAGAGTTCCTCTCACACAAGATGCACTAGAGACAGAACCTTCAGGCAGTCACAGGATGTCACAGAGAGAAAGCGTTCAGAGATGCACTCTGACTTTCCTTACACACACACATAGCTGTGTTTTAACTTATGTAAAATAGTTATGGTAATTGACACACAGTGTCAGTGGCTATGCAGTAAATATTTAGTGAGTGTATAAATGAGTGAATGAATGAAGAATTAATGATTTTTTAAAAGATACATTACATTGATAATGAGTCACATTCACATTTCCCTTTAAGTCATCTGAAGTGTAATAAATTTTTAGTTGCTTCAGTATGGCTTTAGGGCATGTCCTGTATTTTGGTGATTTATAACATGTAACAACAACAAATTAACAGTGGACTATCTATAGTTAAGATTCTATTTTAATGTTCTTGAGACATGAGAATACTATTTTTCGTTGTTATTTCCCCAGTGGTCAGACTTGTCTATTACACAGTTTGCTGCTTCTTTTAATAGAAACAAACCAAAATCAAATCAAATGCGCATGTATTCTTGCCCACGATGATTTCTTGTTCCTAAGGATCATTTCCTACATGCATGTTGTAATCAAGTTAATGAAATTTTTAACCATGTTTGAAGAGAGTACTTGCTAGGACTTTGAGATTCTAATAAACCCTATGGATTTTCATGACAGAGATCCTTCAAATTTATGTAAAACATAGTTCATCAAATCAAAAATCATCTTGGAGGTCATACTCCATCCCAAGTACTGGGTTGGGGCATAACAGAAAACAAGGCAAGCTGACCTTATGGAGCTTAAAGTCAAATTCTGAGACTCTCTTCCTGCTCTCTCAGAACTCTACTTCCTAACCAACTTGGACTTTGAATTCTTGGCCTTAGGCCATGTATTTCTTCTATACTTTTAAAGACTTTTTTGCTGGTAGTGATTGAAACAAATTGTAGGTAAAAAAGGCTAAAAAAGTCTCCCCAAATCTATGAAAATAAATCTACCTAGGTTTTAGAAACAGAGGAAACCACAAACTGGAAATAAGGAAATTTTTGTTTTCTTTTTTCTGTATTCCAGTGAAGGACATCAACCTATTATACTTAAATTCATGATATATATTTTATTTTAATTTTTATTGAGGTATAGTTGCTTTACAATGTTGTGTTAGTTCCCACTGCACAACGAAGTGAATCAGCTATGGGTATACTTATATCCCCTCCCTCTTGTACCTTCCTCCCCTTACCCCCATCCCACCCATCTAGGTCATCACAGAGCACCGAGCTGAGCTCTCCGTGCTATACAGCAGGTTTTCACTAGCTATTTATTTTACACATGGTGGTGTATATATGTCAATCCTAATCTCCCAATTAGTCCCACCCTCCCCGTCCCCCACTGTGTCCACATGTCCATTCTCTACGTCTACATCTCTGTTCCTGCCTTGCAAGTTAAAAACTCTGAACAAATACTGACTGCCTTTTTTTTTACAAATATATATCCGAATGGCCTTTCAGAAATGTATACTTACCTATATTTACTGTATTTATTTTCAAAGTGGAAATATGAAAATATTTTCAAATGTATATTTGACCTCATGTAGTGCTACTCTTGTTTTCAAGTATACACTTAAATGCTTTTCATATGTATATCATGTAAATTTGTAGATTATATTATATACTTATTAATATGAGGGCCTCTCTTACCAGAGGATCCCAAAACAATTTCTGGAAGATTATGTGTGCTTGTGCATATAGGGGTGGGTAGTTGATCCTATATGTGGATAAGAAAACCTAAAGCTGATATGTGAGGGATTGTCATAGTCAACTTCACTTTTTGCATAAGGATATTTTAGTGAAGAGCAAAAGTCATGTTTCAGAAAGATTGATTTTTATAATACTCATGTTAGTCTGGGTTCTCCAGAAAAAAAAATATATATGTTTGGAGACTGAGAAGTCTCATGATCTGTCATCTATAAGCTGGAGACCCAGTCCAGCTTATAGAGATATATTCTAGTCCAAGTGCAAAGGTCTGAGAACTAAGAGAGCCAATGGTTAAGTCCCAGTCAGTTGGAGGGCATGAGAAGACTTGGGCCTCAGCTCAAGCAGATAGACAGAGAGAATGAATACTCCCTCTTCTGCCTTTTTGTCCTATTTTTGTCCTATTCTGGCCCTCAAATTGCCCACCCACATTGGAGAGGGCAATCTGCTTAACTCAGTCTACTGATTCAAGTTCTAATCTCATCAGGAAACATAGTCACAGACACACCTTGAAATAATGTTTAATCAAATATCTGGGCACCTTGTGACCCAGTCAAGTTACATACAAAATTAACCATCACAACACTCCTCTGCAAATTGTTATCTCTCTTTTTCCTATTGCAGACAAGTTCACATGGAGAAAGATATGGCTCCTGCAAACTCCAAGTGTACGTGTGGCTATGTGGAAAGACTTTTACTTGAGTTCCTTACTCTCATCCAAATATTTCAGAAAGGATCTAATTCATCCATCTTAAGTAAAGTGCCCCAAACTTATACAATCTACTGTCACCTATAGTCAGAGTCACCTTTAAAATGATGTGGATGTTTCCATAGTAACTTTTGAAAATGGAGGAGATCACCTGGAAAAACAAAGATAGTTAACGTAAAAGGGGGTATAATGTATGCGACCTAAAGTGGGTCCACCAAATAATCCAGGGATACTCCATATTTCCCTGGCTACATTTTCTTTCCTAACATTAGCCATAAATTAGTATTCTGTTTCCTTCCTTGGTTATACATAAAATTAAGTCTTGCCCTCTTTCTTATTGCTCCAACCGAAACCTATCTCTTCTAAATTCCCAAGTACAGCTGGAGTCACTTGCTGTCATACAGAGTCATCCACTTCTTCTCCTCTGTTCTAGCTCATCATGGTATTGTCTTCTAAGATCTGTTTTGTTAGTTCCATCTGAGGGAATATCATCTACTTATAACCTTCATAAACAGATCCACTGTTTGTGATGAGGTATCCAATATCAGAGGCTCTCTTTTCATACAAACTGTCCTCAGGGTCATAGGTTCTGGTCTCCATATGGTTTTGCCAACTTCATCCCTTTCCCACTGCCTAGAACCCACCCCTGACTCCTCCTATCCCATTCTGATTCATGGATAGACATGATTCAAGATTCATTTTACTTAAACTTGGCTCAGAATAATAAAAATTATTGTTTAATATCTGAACCTTTAAACATAAAATCACCCCATAATTTTTAATGTATTTACTAAAAGGTAATTTTTACACCTTATTTTAATTATTTTAGCTGAATCCATTTTGAGTAATTAAGGATTATGTAATAATTTTAATTATTACTCATATACCACTGAATAGCAAACAAGGGGTTTTCCAATAACATAAGGTCAGAAAAATAAATTTATAAAATAAGGACATATAAATAAAAGCAAACAAAAAAGTCAATAAACTAGTCCTACAGCAATGGAACTAAGAAGTTGAAAATGTCAAAAATTTCAAATTAATTATGTACTTCTATAGCATGTTACAGAAACAGATAAAATAAAGCCATGTTATTCTAGACTTTTAAAGAAGCAGTTGTTTTCAAAATGTAAGTTAGAATCACTTAAAGAGGATTTTTTAAAGTCATATACCCAAACATGATGAGTGGAGATTCTGATTCAGTAGGAGTGTAGAAAGCCCTGAGCAAAGCAGCCATTAGAATTCGAGAGACGCAGCTGTGAGGGGGTTACTGACCTCAGTTTATCCTCTCTTTTCCTTAGCATCTTTGCTATAGTGAGGGGGTTACTGACCTCAGTTTATCCCCTCTTTTCCTTAGCATCTTTGCTATAGTAGTTAGGATTAAGCAAACCCTATTATTTATATGTAACCACACATGGGCCTAATTTCCTCCCCTAAATTTTATGACAACAACAAAAAGGTATTTTTTTTTTAAGTGACTAAATTCCAACATCAGAATAAAGATCATGTATACTTTTTTTTTAACTGTCTTATTGGAGGTAGTCATTTCCCTCCTGGAGTCCTAGAAATGGATTCCCCTTTGAACTATATCATGACACTTCCTGAGGAAGACCCTTAGCAGATATTTATTATTAACAAGTAAAAGGTAGGACCATGCTTCTCAACAGTGTGTTATCACCTGGGTGTCTTGTTAAAATGCAGATTCTGATTCACTGGGTCTGGGTGGGGCCAGAGATTCTTCATGTTTAATAAGCTCCTAGGAGATGCTAATGCTTTCTGTTCTCGATCATACTTTGAGTAACAAGAATAGAGACTATATTCACATATATATGCTTCAAAACGTGCTAACGATATATTATTCCTCTCATTGATGCTAGGGTAAACTTTACATGAATGTAAGAAATTTTTAGAAGAGAAGAAACTTTTAAGTATAACAAATTTGGGAGAAATTTACCAACTTGAAAAAATATATACATTTGTTAAATTAATGTCTACCAGAGTTGACTTTAATTAATTTTAAAAATTCCAAAGAAGTAATATATTATGAAGGGCATTGTATTAGTTTTCTGTGTGCATAACAACCACAAATTGAGCAGTTAAAATAATACAAATTTGTTATCTCGGTTTCCTTGGGTCAGGCATCTGGGTGAGGATTAGATCAGAGTCACACAAATGAAATCACTGTCAGTTGGGCTGCATTCCTTTCTGGAGCTTGGGAACTTCTTTTAAGTTCCCCTGGTAGTTGGCAGAAAGCAGGTTTTTGGCCATAAGACTTAAGGCCCCCGTTCTCCTGCTGGTGTTGGAGGTGTGCTGGAGGGATAGACAGCTGGTAGAGCACAGTTCCTTGACAGGAGCTCACAGACCCTGCTCCCACAGGCCTCTCAAGCTTTGAGCGTCTCTCTTCTGCTGTCTCTGACCTCTAGACTGGGATTTAAAGGGCTCATGTGAACAGGTCAGGCCCACCCAGATAATCTCCCTTTAATTAAACTAAACTAAAGAAGAAAAAAGTACCATGCATGGTGATAACCTAGACAAGTGCTATGAAAAGGTAATGTCACAGCTGACACACAGATGGATAGTTTAAAAACCTTGGCAAGCCACATGATTAAGAGTAGCTATAAAAGATCAAATAAAAAGGTGATTATGATACAAACTGGGAAAAATATTATTGTGAAATATTGTATGACAAAAGAGTTTCTAGAAAAATATAGTTTTCATTTACCCTGGAGAAGGTAATGAAGTAGTATAGCATAAATGGAATAAAAGGACAGTTTTTTGTTGTTGTTTTTTTCTTTTTTTTTTTTTAATTTTTTTTAAATTTTATTTATTTATTTATGGCTGTGTTGGGTCTTCGTTTCTGTGCGAGGGCTTTCTCTAATTGCGGCAAGTGGGGGCCACTCTTCATCGCGGTGCGCGGGCCTCTCACTATCGCGGCCTCTCTCGTTGTGGACCACAGGCTCCAGACGCGCAGGCTCAGTAATTGTGGCTCACGGGCCTATTTGCTCTACGGCATGTGGGATCTTCCCAGACCAGGGCTCGAACCCGTGTCCCCTGCGTTGGCAGGCAGATTCTCAACCACTGCGCCACCAGGGAAGCCCAAAAGGACAGTTTTTTAAAAAGAGAGAAGCAATGAAAAAAATATATGTTGGCATTTATCATAAACATGTAAATATACAAATAATATACATTGGTATTTTATAATTTTAGCCATATACCCATATTTTCATTTACTTTACTATAAATAAGAACATTATATATTCCTAAAGTTATTTATAAGCCCCAAATAGCACATCAAAAAATATGAAAATAAAAATAGATGAATTATTTATTGTACAAATGGTTTTCTAAAACATAGAACACAGAGTTAAACCTAATAAAGTAGATCTATACAATTTTATTCCTGTAATTAAAATTTTTACCTGTTCTCTCATCTCTAATGTTTAGCTTGAATTTTTATTTTACGAATTTCTTTTAAGCATTACTATTTAATATATAAAACAAATTCAAACCAACAAGATTAAAACCAAATTCCTTGTTAAGAATGGGCCATGGCAAAACACAATAATATTTACTGTAAAGAATATAATATTACAGTAGTAATTTCTAAGAATAAAATTAAACTTAAGTAACCTAACCAGAAGGCATCTTATATCTCTGCATTTGTAAATGAGGTTATTTAAACTTAAACCAAATTCAAATATTGATCTGCTCTACTAACATAGGGATAATTATTCAAAGATGAACAGTAAGAATACAATGGAAATATATTTAAAATATTAAGATTTGTACTCATTTAAGAGAAAAATTATGAAGGAAAACTGGTGGGTACAGTAATCAGATAAAGATAAATGGAAGAACCAGAATTAGTATCTGTTCAGTACTGTACAGAGAAGTAACATGCTCTTCCCCATTATATCCACTGGGCTGCTCTCACATCATTCAGATACCTGCTCAAATGCCACCTCATCAGAGAGGACTTCCTCTGCCACCTCATCAGAAACCACACTTAGCCACTGGCTCCAGCCCTCACTCAAATTGTTTTCATGGCTCTCCCTGACACTTTTATGTATCTATTTGGGTCTATCTTCCCACCAGAATAGAAGCTCAACAACATAAAAACTTCATCAATTTGGCTTCTTCCTGTAGTCTCTGCACTTAATAGTTACTCAGTAATACTTGCCGAAGAATTCAATGAGATCACAATTGGTTGCAAACTGATTAAAATTAAGGAAAAGCCAATCAAATGCAGCAAAGCAAAACAGTTCTGAGTGACTCTTCATTGACATCTAATTTTTTTCTTTACAAATGGTCATTACAAACTGTATTTTATATTTTGTGTTTTTCCTACAGACAATCAAATTAAATTTGGGTTGTTATTCTTGTAAAGATTTATTATTGTAATGACTAAAGGCAAAGGTCATACGGAAACATCAGTTTTGGTCTGACCTTTTATGTTGCTAAGTATTAAATTAATGGCATTTAATTTGTTTTGATCAATTTTAATCAAACAAATTATTTGATTTTAATTAAAAATTAATAATCAATAATTTATTGCTATTTATTACTTCAGCTTTAAATAACAAATATAAGTTTTAACAATTAAAAGCTTTATATTAAAATTTTTACAGGGAATGACATTCATCTTTAGAATCTGAAACTTTCAGCTCCTTACTAAGTTTTACCAATGAGATAATTATTTTTATGGTATAGTTTTTAATAATAGTACTGTCTTGAAGTGTAATATCACTTTGGGGTAAAATATACTTTTAGATAAAATATGGTGTTATTACAAAAATATAATCAGGTTACTGAATAAATTGGATTTCCTAGTGTAAAATTACAAAATAAATACTTTTTTCTATACCTTTGCTTCCAAAAGTCATTCTTCCCTGACCCTGGATAAAACTTTATATGGATAACATAGCTTTTTCAGTCACTGATATCATTGAATATTGGTGAGTCTTTGGAGAAACTCAAACTCTCTTACATTGTTGGTGAATGTACAGAGTGATACAAGTTTTGGGGAAAAAGTTCTAGCACTTCCTTAGAAAAGTAAATACACACTTATTTCCTAATCCAATAATACCTGTGTATTTACCCAAAAGAAATAAAAGCTAATGTCAACAAAAGGCTTATATAAGGATGCTTATAGAAGCTTTATTCATAATATGAAATAGCCCTAACACTAGAAATAGCCTTAGTTTCGATTAACAGAATGGAAAAACAGGTTGCTATATTAATAAAATGAAATGCAATTCATTAATAAAAAGAACAAACTACTGATACATGAAACACTATGGTTGAATCTCAAAACCATTATTCTGAGTGAAAGAAGCCTTAAACAAAAGAGACTGTACTTTGTGACTTCATTTATAAGCTCTAAGAAAGGCAAAACAAAGTTATGGTTAAAAAAACAAAACAGAACAGAAATTGTAGCTGAAAGGGTAGAAGGTTGGGATTGACTGGGAAGAGACCTGAGAGAAATTTATGGGCTGGTATGTTGATAATTTTAAGTTACACAGGTGTATGTATTTGTCAAAACTTATTGAACAGTAACAATAAAATTCTAATGTGTATAGCACAGGGAACTGTATTCAATATCCTGTGATAAACTATAATAGAAAAGAATATGAAAAAGAATATGTATATGTATAACTGAGTCACTTTGCTGTACAGCAGAAATTAAACACAACATTGCAAATAAACTATATTTCAATAAAATAAAATAAAAACTTATTGAATAGTATACTTAAGATTTTTGCATTTTACTCTATGTTAATTTTACTTAAAAGAAAAAAAAAGAACCACAAAGACTTAACTTGTAAGCATGCTGAAGAATTTAGAGATAAAGCGTAGTGATATCCATTACTTACTCTGAAATGGATAAAAATAAATGGGTTAATGGGTGGGTAGATAGATGAATAGATGTGTGGCATGAAACAAAATGTTAATTGTGAAATCTAAGTAGGAGGTAACATGGGGGTTCAATAATATTTCTTACAATTGTTCTGTATGTTTGATAATTTTCATAGTAAAATGTTGACATAAAGTAGGAAGAAGAGAAACAGAAGGACATGTTACAGGAAAGCTGAGAGCCATTTGACCACAGAATTTGTGGAAAAACTAACCAGAAACATGCCTGAAAAGTAAAAATAATTTTACTTATAAAGGAAGTTTGGGACCTAACTTTGAACATTTTACTATATTCTGTCATCTATGGAAAAATATTAATGTGACATGTTCAGATCAGGTCAATTAATTTATTTAATCATTTTTACAAATGAATAGATAAAGAAGATGTGGTACATATATACAATGGAATATTACTCAGCCATAAAAAGGAATGAAATTTGGTCATTTGTAGTGATGTGGACAAACCTAGAGTCTGTCATACATAGTGAAGTAAGTCAGAAAGAAAAAAACAAAAATCGTATATTAATGCATTATATGGAATCTAGAAAAATGGTACTGATGAACTTATTTGCATGGCAGGAAAAGAGATGCAAATGTAGAGAACAGACTTATGGACACAAGTGTGTGGGGAAGGGGAGGGTGGGACGAATCGATAGAGTAGCATTGACATAAATACACTACCACGTATAAAATAGATATCTAGTGGGAAGCTGCTGTATAGCACAGGGAGCTCAGGTCAGTGCTCTGTGATGACCTAGAGGGGTAGGATGGGGGGTGGGAGGGCCGCTCAAGAGGGAGGGGATAGATGTATACATACAGCTGATTCACTTTGTTCTACAGCAGAAACTAACCCAACATTGTAAAGCAATTATACTACAATAAAAAAAAATCAAAAAGAAACCCCTCTATTTTCCATATGCTGTGCCATGCACTGTACATCCCATCTGCTAGATTCTAACAACATAACTGGAAAAGAGAAAAATGTAGCGGATGCATTCTAATAAATAGAAAACTAAAAGATAATGTTTTAGGTAGGATGGTGGACAAAGGACGAGGAACTCTGGAAACACCTAGAGTGGATGTCCTGCGTGGGCAGTTTTAGAGAAAGAACTCTTCCATCAGTGTAAAGGATAGACTGAAAGTCTTTGCAGTAGTCCAGGTAAGGAGAAAGTTCATGAAGGATATTGATAGTAAACTTGAAGAGGGGCACATCCTAAAATGCAAGTCCACTTACCATTAAATAATTAATTCACTGCTGTTTTAAACAACATGGTGGGGTAGGATGATGTCAGGAACAAAATGAGTCCAGGGAAGATGAAAACAGTATTACAGTCACAAAAGCACTTAATAAGATGAAAGAGAAGATTGCTTGTGAGTACTATTTATTGCCTGATGTTGAGGCTGGATTGTTGAAAATTCCATGAAACCTAATCCAAAGCTTAAAATCACCATGGTTATCCTCAGTCTCATTCATGCTAGCCGTCCAAGGCAATCTTTTCTTCTATCATTTTTCTGAATGGATCAAATAACTCAGACCACCCCAGTGAAGTCTAATGAGGATGAGCTTTTAAATTTATCTAGGGAAAAATGTGTTCAGAGCTAATGAGGCATTGCAGGGAAAATAGACCTAGTCCTAAGAAGTCTCCATAAGAAGAGAACATTCTAGCAGCTTAATTCAAAGACTGCATTGTGTGTGCATGTGTATTCAAGAGAGGTTTTTGTTTTTTCTCTTCAACTTCTCACCCTTAAACCAAATTTCACTTGAAAGAAGTGAAAGCATTAAGATGACACTTTAAAATTTTATTTTAAGGAAAGGACAGGCAACATTCTTCCACAAAAAGCCAATAGCATTCTTTTCTTCAAAAAGAAAACTCCACAAAAATTTCAGTATTTAATTACATCTTACAACATCTGAAAATAAAATCATGTTGAAAACTGAAAAAAGCATTCTTAGTATATGTATTTTGCATACTTATTTTGTACAGAGGAAAAGCAAGGTTTTTTCTTTTCTTAGATGTTATCTGAAAGAATGATATATTTTGAATTGTATTATCTGATTCAGACTATTTCAGGTAATATTTAAGTCTATGAAATGCTGAGTTATTTGGTAACAACTTAATTATGGAGAACAGCTCTCAACATTTATAAATGATGGAGACTCATTTATAAAGGACCATACTCCCACACTGTGCAGGTGAGGTTAATCTCAGGCAGGGGGTCTACACTGTGTCCTAGAGTTTCCCTGCTGACATAATGCCAGGTGCCCACAGAAGTGACTTGCTGGCTGTCAAGCTCTTTATTAACAGCCTTCACTTCCTGAATCACTTCCTCATTTTCCTACCAATGTTTCCTGGCATCACCTCCTAAATGTCCTACTTCTATGTGAATCTTTCTCTCAGTGCCTCCTTCTGAGGGAACCCAAGGAAGACAATCATGCTATGTTAATTTTTAAGGCACAGCTGGATTCCCTTAGCTAATACGTTATCTAGAATTTTTCTTGTCTTAATGAATGAGTCTTTACTTTTATTTTCTTGTTATCTTTACCTGGTTTTTGGAATCAAATTATAGTAAGCTCATGAAATTTAAAATGTAGTTATTCATAATACGGTTTTGCTTTTAAATATTTGGTGTCAGGATTTGGTTTATCAGCACCTATTCTATTTTTTCTTGTTCAGTCTTGTTAAAGATATCCTTATCTTTACAAAGAACCAGTTTTTAATTAATTTTTTTCTACTCTTTGTCCATTTTATTGATTTCTATTTTATCTTTGTTCTTTTTTTTCTTTGTGTTTCTTTGTTTCCTCTGTTGCTCTATTTTCTAATTTCTTTTGCTGAATGCTTGACATATTTGTTTAAACATATTTATACATTTTAAATATATTTAAAGCTATTATTTTCATGTAAGGACTACTTTAGCTGTGTCTCACAGAATTTGACGTATACCTTTTTTAGTGTCAAATAATTCCATGTATCTCTAATTTTTAAAGTTCTTTCATGAAATCTTTTCCAAGCTAAGGAATATTTAGTAAGATACTTTGTTTCCAAAAATAACCTATTTTAATGCTACCATTTAAATATCAATTTCTAACTTTATTGTAAATTAGAGAGGGAAGTCTGTAGGATATTGACTTCTAGAAATTTGATGAAGCTCCTTTTATGACCAAATACATGCTCTATTTTTATAATTTCTTAATGTGGGTATTCCTCTGTCTCTCCTATTTGGTGTTCTATAAGTTCTTTCAATCAGAGAATTTTTATATTTAACTATGAAAATTTTTTCTCCTTTATTTTAGAAGTATTTCCAATTTTACAAATATTTTCTATCCTTCTTCCCCTTACTTTCCTCTAGGATTCCTAATTTCAAGATGTTAATGTTTCTACCTCAACCCTGTATAAATCTGTATTCATTTCCTATGGCTCCTATGACAGATTATCACAGACTTAATGGCTTAAAACAACACAAATTATTATCTTACAGTTCTGGAGGTCAGAAGTCTGTGATGTATTTCACTGAGCCAAAACCAAAGAAGGAGTCAGGGTCATACTCCCTCTGCGGGCTGTAGAAGAGATTCCGCTTCCTTGCTTATTCCAGTTTCTGGAGATTTATTGCATCCTTGGCTCTTGGCCCCTTCCTCCATTTTCAAGGTCAGCAGCATGGCCTCTTCAAATCTCTTTCTGCTTCCCTCTTCACACTTGGACTCACCCTGATAATCCAGGATAATCTTCCCATCTCAGAACTCTTAATCACATCCTCAAAGTCTCTTTTGCCTACCACAATAGCCCACAATAGCTTAACTTTTTTTTTTTTTTTCTCTCTCTCTGTCCTGTCTCCTGACTTCTGGGAAAGTTCCTCATTCTTTAAGTTCACTAAATTTATTATTTGGCTATCACCATTCCTATTATTCTATCAGATTATTTTAATGATTATATTTATCATTTCTAACATTCCCATTTCATTCTTTATATGACTTCTGGTTCTTTCCCCATTTGGCATTGTCTTTGAGTATATTTATTATGCTTATTTTAAATTATTGTTCTGTGTGGCCTAACTCAACTTCATGTATTGTTCAGTTTGTTGTATTCCATCCAGAGATATCTAGTTATTTTAGCCTATGAATTCATGACCTCCTGGGGGTAGCAGCTACTCTTTCTGGTAAAACATGCGTGGAAATTTCTAAAGGCCAAATCTCATCTTGTGTCCTTTCTGGTAAGTTTTAAAAGATTGGATGGAATGAAATCCAGAGTGGAAGGCTCTGGGCATCACAGAACAAGGTAACAACTCCTATGTGATGTTGCTCCACCAATGGCACTCTTGCAGTATTAGCTTGTAGAACCATGCAATAGTGGGAGAGGCAGTTTCCGTAGGTTGCAATCTGAGTAACATAGGTGTTGGAGGGGAGAAGGTAAGCCTGTAGCTGTTTTCCTCACCCAGCCAGGCTTTTGCTTCCCTTGCATTACCCATCCAAAACCTGCTGTTGCCTGGTTCCTGTTACTAAGGAGGGCCATGATAATCCAAGGCAAAGCAGGGAATGGGGAGAAGCAGAAATGGAAATTCTTCTTCTACCTTATCCTCTTACTGCCATGTCAGTTACCATCTGTGTCTGTCTGCAGCTATCTCTCTACAAGGAACCACATAGACTCACACCAGTTTAGGGTAACTTTCAGTCTTCCCAAGTATTTCTCAATTTTTTGTTAGTTCCTAACTTCCATGTTTTATTTCTATAGTCTTTACATGTTTGCTTTGTAGAGAAAGATCCAGCAGGCTCACCAGACTAGTCCTCCATCCTGACAGAAAGAAACCTATTTCCAGAACAGAGTTTGTTTTGTTAGCCCCAGACATTAGCTAATTATTGGTTTGATTCTATTATGGCATCTTGTCTTTACCTCTCAGACTCCCTAGCAGTTAGATCCAGTCATGTGACCCAATCTGCCCAATGAAATTAAGGGGAAGTCTGCTGTGGAACTTCTAAAAATCCTTATACTTTCCTAACAAAGGATGTCACACCATTTTCTCCTTCTCATTTTGAATATAGATACGATGCCCAGAAGAGTTACAGCCATTTTGCAGTCAGGAGAAGAAAGCAAAAGAACTGCAGAGTCTAACCTGATATTATTGTGCTCCTGAACCCATGCCAGCTCCTACCAACCTGATTTTTTGTGGTGTAAGAAAATCTGCTATGCCACTGTTAATTGCGATTTCTGTTACTTGAAACGTGAAAATGGCCAGCTTCTTATTTTATATAGTAGCTTTCTAAGAGAAAAGAATGAGTATTTAGGGAATACCATATGAATAGCATGACAATTGTCCCAGGGATGCTAAATAAATAATTTCAGTTAAATCTAATGGAAAGTCCACATGGGGTTACACAATGTCCTATTTTTTTAAATTAGAAAACTGAGGCTCAAGGAGGTGAAGAAAACCTTGCTGAGGGCTAAACTTTAAGTATAGTTCTGCTTTTTTCAATATATCATATTACCTACCCAATCTATCTATGTACAACACATAAATGAATCTATATGTAAGGATACATATATCCATAGTGACTTTTAACTTACCTCCCTGTCCTGAAGAGACGTCTTCTTTTTGTAAATGGCATTCACTTCTGGTAAAATTATACACTTTAATTCTTTTGGTTGTCAAGGCTTTTTTTTTTTTTAAGCACTGAGAACACACTACCATAAGGCAAACTCCCTTAAGTGGGCACCATCTTAAATACTTGTCAGGTAACAGACAATACAGTATCCAAATCCAGCCCTGAGAGAGTGGGGCACAAGCTAGGCACTTGGTGATGGTTCTGAAAAGAGAGGTTAAAATGTCCCAAAGACAGCCTTTGTCTCTTGTGCTATTCTGTCTGAGACAGGCCCTGGGGATATTATTAGTCTCTTTAACATCTGTGAGGGAATTAAAGTTGGAACATAGGCCAGTGACCTCACACTAGGGAAGTGAGATATAATGTGTGACCAAAGAAATCTAAGCAACAGAAGAGATGTTGTCATGCCTTTCTTTTAAACCCACTCTCTGTGTAAAAGAAACCAGGTTTTGTCACTGGTGCTGACAAGGAACAGAGGCAAATCCAAAGACTATGTCGACTATAGCAAAGGCATTAACTGAAGCACCCACAGTGTTATGTAGTTTTGAGCTACAAGGAATAATGAATCTCAGTCTTGATTTGTTTTTGAACAAGTGAAGCACTTAAGGAGATGGTAAATAGGCTTTGTTTTGAATTTTTCATCATTGTGCTTAGATCAAATTATGTAATCATTATTCTCTTTAGAATATTTTCATCTATTTCTAGTAAGTTACAGAATATTCTAATTTTAGAGCAGAGGTTATTCTTGTTTATTGCTGCCTGAAACAATGAAGGCTGCAAACTTGACCACAAAGGACCTCAATAATTAACTGGCAGAGAATCATAAAACTTTACCTCTCCTAAGGACCTTAGAGATCACAGAGTTCAACTTCAGTGCTTTGCAGATGAATAAACTGAGATCCAGGGAGGTTAAATGACTTTGTCCAAGGTCACAGTGCTCATCTACGACTACACTGGGACTAGAACCAAGAAATCCTGAAACTGCTTCATTGCAATTCTACCGCTCCCGTGAAGCTTTCGTGACAAACTACAAATAGGCACATTCAAAGGCCCCAAACTGGAAGACAGCTCCACGTTCATCTAGGTCATAAAACTTTCCAAATCCTCTCCAATTTTAAAGATTTGTAGAGTGATCAGCATTGCAATGGCACATGCCAGCATGTGCACGTACACACACACACACACACACACAAACCTGTGTTATGTCTCAAAGACATGTCAAGGTATTTTTGATGGAGTTACATATATTCCAGTATGGATCATAAGGAAAGGGTATTTGAGTAGATTGATTTACACCAGTATTTTATTCTTCTCAAATACATGAGTTCTCTTTGGAGATTACAAACTATATGGCTTTGTATACATTGTAAATAACATATACATATTTTAATACTTCCATTAAGGAAGAATAGTAAATCATAACTGCTTTGCTACTGGTCTTTAATATCTATGCCAAAGAAATGCCCTTATTATCCTGATGTTTCTTAGATTGTCCTTTATCATTTTCTTTGCTGGCATAATCACCTAAAATATAACCTTGATAAAATATAACCTTGATAAAATATAACCTTGGAAATGTACTCTGCTTTTCTTAGTTCTAACCATTGAAAAACATCTTTGGGTAAGTACATTTATAAAATATTATCCTCATTTCTTTATTCTTACCATCCTATTGTCAGTCTACAAAGAGGTGCTTCTAATTCAGTCTCTCTTTTTTGGTCAAAATTCTCATTTTCTAGAGTAAGAGAGATAAAGGTGGTGACTGACTGAACTACTCTCTCTGTTGGTATTTCAGACAAAAGACACACTGTGCTGAGTCGTTTGAGACATGATCAAAGCTCAGCCAGTCCGCCCCCCTCCTACTGGAGAGAACTTGCTGATGAAGGAGAGGGTCTATTTCTGTTAATAACAACAATAACAATAAGAACTGGCATTTTTGAGTATGCTGTAGATTACAAAGAACTCTCTCTGTTTTTTCTCATTTGATATTCACAACAATACTATGAGGAAGATATTATTTCCAGGTTCAGATTAAGAAAGTATGGTTATATTACGTTATTATTATTTATACAAATAAATAGTTCATATTAATTATTATTAATTATTTATCAATTAGTAACGCTGAAAAAACTTCTCAGAAGCAATAATTGCAGCTAATATTTATTGAGCTCTTCCTATGTCTTCATGAAAAAATATTTAAGATATGTCAATGAAACCATACCCTGTACCTTACACATTCAAGGCCCAAAAGGTAGAAACAAAATAAAAACAAAATGATTCAGAGACCCCAAGCTCCTCTTGCAGAGTACCAGGGAAGCAACTTGCTGACAGCCCCTTCAGCTGAACATTGCACAGGAGCACTGAGGAACTAGAATGACTGACAGTGAATTTTAGACATCACAGGCCAAAAATCCACCACATGTAACACGCCGAATGCCCCCAAATTTGCACATAACCCACGAAGAGGCATGAAGAACAGTAGAACACCACAGAGAACTCTTGAAACTTACCATTACTTTCCACCCATCATTTTGTAGCCTCCTCCCCCTCCTACTCCCCACTTTCACAATAAATATCCCACTCAAGAGCCTATGGGGGACACTGTACTCAGGGGTGCCTTACTTGAAGAATTGAAAGCAGAAAGATTTGGGAGTTCAGAGTTAAGCTGAACAAAAGTGTTTCCCAGAGCTTCCAAATCCTGAGTTTTTCCTGGTTTTGAGGCATGAATCAGCTTCTTTCTTGTCCATCAGCCTTCCACTCTACAGGGCCAGAGTTCAGTTTCTCAGCTCTGTAAAAGGAGAAGGCCCTGAACCAAGATGGCGGAGTAGAAGGACGGGCTCTCACTCCCTCTTGTGAGAACACCAGAATCACAACTAGCTGCTGGACAGTCCTCGACAGGAAGACACTGGAACTCACCAGAAAGATACCCCACATCCAAAGACAAAGGAGAAGTCACAATGAGATGGTAGGAGGGGTGCAATCAGAGTAAAATCAAATCCCATAACTGCTGGGTGGGTGACTCACAGACTGGAGAACACTTATACCACAGAAGTCCAACCACTGGAGTGAAGGTTCTGAGCCCCACGTCAGGCTTCCCAACCTGGGGGTCCAGCAATGGGAGGAGGAATTCCTAGAGAATCAGACTTTGAAGGCTAGTGGGATTTGATTGCAGGACTTTGACAGGACTGGGGGAAACAGAGACTCCACTCTTGGAGGGCACACACAAAGTAGTGTGCACATCGGGACCCAGGGGAAGGAGCAGTGACCCCAGGGGAGACTGAACCAGACCTCCCTGCTAGTGTTGGAGGATCTCCTGCAGAGGCGGGGGGTGGCTGTGGCTCACCGTGGGGACAAGAACACTGGCAGCAGAAGGTCGGGGAAGTACTCCTTGGCATGAGCCCTCACAGAGTCTGCCATTAGCCCCACCAAAGAGCCCAGGTAGGCTCCAGGGTTGGGTTGCCTCAGGCCAAACAACAAACAGGGAGGGCACCCAGCCCCACCCATCAGCAGTCAAGCAGATTAAAGTTTTATGGAGCTCTGCCCACCAGAGCAACAGTCAGCTCTACCTACCACCACTCCCTCCCATCAGGAAACTTGTACAAGCCTCTTAAATAGCCTCATCCACCAGGGCAGACAGCAGAAGCAAGAAGAACTACAATCCTGCAGCCTGCGGAACAAAAACCACATTCACAGAAAGATAGACAAGATGAAAAGGCAGAGGGCTATATACCAGATGAAGGAACAAGATAAAACCCCCCAAAAACAACTAAATAAAGTGGAGATAGTCAACCTTCCAGAAAAAGAATTCAGAATAATGATAGTGAAGATGATCCAGGACCTCAGAAAAAGAATGGAAGCAAAGATCGAGAAGATGCAAGAAATGTTTAACAAAGACCTAGAAGAATTAAACAACAAACAAACAGAGATGAACAATACAATAACTGAAATGAAAACTACACTAGAAGGAAACAATAGCAGAAGAACGGATCAGTGACCTGGAAGATAGAATGGTGGAATTCACTGCTGCGGAACAGAATAAAGAAAAAAGAATGAAAAGTAATGAAGACAGCCTAAGAGACCTCTGAGACAACATTAAATGCAACAACATTCACATTATTGGGGTCCCAGAAGGAGAAGAAAGAGAGAAAAGACCAGAGAAAATATTTGAAGAGATTTTAGTCGAAAACTTTCCTAACAAGGGAAAGGAAATAGCCACCCAAGTCCAGGAAGTGCAGAGAGTACCATACAGGATAAACTGAAGGGGAAACATGCTGAGACACATAGTAATCAAACTGGCAAAAATTAAAGACAAAGAAAAATTACTGAGAGCAGCAAGGGAAAAACGACAAATAACATACAAGGGAACTCCCATAAGGTTAACAGCTGATTTCTCAGTGGAAATTCTACAAACCAGAAGGGAGTGGCATGATATACTTAAAGTGATGAAAGGGAAGAACTTACAACCAACAATACTCTAACCTGCAAGGATCTCATTCAGATTCGATGGAAAAATCAAAAGCTTTACAGACAAGCAAAAGCTAAGAGAATTCAGCACCACCAAACCAGCTCTACAACAAACATGAAAGGAACTTCTCTAAGTGGGAAACACAAGAGAAGAAAAGGACCTACAAAAACAAACACAAAACAATTAAGAAAATGGTCATAGGAACATACATATTGATAATTACCTTAAATATGAATGGATTAAATGCTCCAACCAAAAGACATAGGCTTGCTGAATGGATATAAAAAAAAAAGACCCATATATATGCTGTCTCCAAGTGACCCACTTCAGACCTAGGAACACATACAGACTAAAAGTGAGGGGATGGAAAAAGATATTCCATGCAAATGGAAATCAAAAGAAAGCTGGAGTAGCAATACTCATATCAGATAAAATAGACTTTAAAATAAAGAATGTTACAAGAGACAAGGAAGGACACTACATAATGTTCAAGGGATCAATCCAAGAAGAAGACATAACAATTATAAATATATATGCACCCAACATAAGAGCACCTCAATACATAAGGCAACTGCTAACAGCTATAAAATAGGAAATTGACAATAATGCAATAATAGTGGGGGACTTTAACACCTCACTTACACCAATGGACATATCATCCAAAGTGAAAATAAATAAGTAAACACAAACATTTAATGACACAGTAGACCAGATAGATTTACTTGATATTTATAGGACATTCCATCCAAAAACAACAGATTACACTTTCTTCTCAAGTGCACACAGAACATTCTCCAGGATAGATCACATCTTGGGTCACAAATCAAGCGTCAGTAAACTTAAGAAAATTGAAATCATATCAAGCATCTTTTCTGACCACAATGCTATGAGATTAGAAATGAATTACAGGGGAAAAAACGTAAAAAACACAAACACATGGAGGCTAAAAAATACGTTACTAAATAACCAAGAGATCACTGAAGAAATCAAAGAGGAAATCAAAAAATACCTACAGACAAATGACAATGAAAACACGATGATCCAAAACCTATGGGATGCAGCAAAAGCAGTTCTAAGAGGGAAGTTTATAGCTATACAAGCCTACCTCAAGAAACAAAAAAAAACCCCAAGTAAACAATCCAACCTTACACCTAAAGGAACTAGAGAAAGAAGAACAAACAAAACCCAAAGTTAGCAGAAGGAAAGAAATCATAAAGGTCAGAGCAGAAATAAATGAAATAGAAACAAAGAACACAATAGCAAAGATCAAAAAAACTAATAGCTGGTTCTCTGAGAAAATAAACAAAATTGATAAACCATTAGCCAGACTCATCAAGAAAAAAAGGGAGAAGACTCCAATCAATAAAATTAGAAATGAAAAAGGAGAAGTTACAACAGACACTGCAGAAATACAAAGCAACCTAAGAGACTACTACAAGCAACTCTATGCCAATAAAATGGACAACCTGGAAGAAATGGACAAATTCTTAGAAATGTATAACCTTCCAAGACTGAACCAGGAAGAAATAGAAAATATGAACAGACCAATCACAAGTAATGAAATTGAAACTGTGATTAAAAATCTTCCAACAAACAAAAGTTCAGGTCCAGATGGCTTCACAGGTGGATTCTATCAAACATTTAGAAAAGAGCTAACACCCATCCTTCTCAAACTCTTCCAAAAAACTGTGGAGGAAGGAACACTCCCAAACTCATTCTATGAGGCCACCATCACCCTGATACCAAAACCAGACAGAGATACTACAAAAAAAGAAAATTATGGACCAATATCACTGATAACTATAGATGTAAAAGTCCTCAACAATATAGTAGCAAACAGAATCCAACAACACATTAAAAGGATCATACACCATGATCAAGTGGGATTTATCCCAGGGATGCAAGGATTCTTCAATATACGCAAATCAATGAATGTCATACACCATATTAGCATGATCATCTCAATAGATGCAGAAAAAGCTTTTGACAAAATTCAACATCCATTTATCATAAAAACTCTCCAGAAAGTGGGCATAGAGGGAACCTACCTCAACATAATAAAGGCCATATATGACAAACCCACAGCAAATATCATTCTCAATTGTGAAAAACTGAAAGCATTTCCTCTAAGATCAGGAATAAGACAAGGATGTCCACTCTCACCACTATTATTCAACATAATTTTGGAAGTCCTAGCCACGGCAATCAGAGAAGAAAAAGAAATAAAGGGAATACAAATTGGAAAAGAAGAAGTAAAACTGTCACTGTTTGCAGATGACATGATACTATACATAGAGAATCCTAAAGATGCCACCAGAAAAGTACTAGAGCTAATCAATGAATATGGTAAAGTTTCAGGATACAAAATCAATGCACAGAAATCTCTTGCATTCCTATATACTAATGATGAAAAATCTGAAAGAGAAATTAAAGAAACACTCCCATTTACCATTGCAATAAAATATCTAGGAATAAACCTTCCTAGGGAGACAAAAGACCTGTATGCAGAAAACTATAAGACACTGATGAAAGAAATTAAAGATGATACAAACAGATGGAGAGATACACCCTGTTCTTGGATTGGAAGAATTAATATTGTGAAAATGACTATACTACCCAAAGCAATTGACAGATTCAATACAATTCCTATCAAATTACCACTGGCAATTTTTATGGAACCAGAACAAAAAATCCTAAAATTTGTATGGAGACAGAAAAGACCCCGAATAGCCAAAGCAGTCTTGAAGGAAAATAACGGAGCTGGAGATATCAGACTCCCTGACTTCATACTATACTGCAAAACTACAGTAATCAAGACAATATTGTACTGGGACAAAAACAGAAACATAGATCAATGGAACAAGATAGAAAGCCCAGAGATAAACCCATGCACCTATGGTCAATTAATCTATGACAAAGGAGACAAGGATATACAAAGGAGAAAAGACAGTATCTTCAGTAAGTGGTGCTGGGAAAACTGGACAGCTACCTGTAAAAGAATGAAATTAGAACACTCTCTAACAGCATACACAAAAATAAACTCAAAATGGATTAGAGACCTAAATGTAAGACCGGACACTATAAAACTCTTAGAGGAAAACATTGGAAGAACACTCTTTCACATAAATGACAGCAAGATCTTTTTTGATCCACCTCCTAGAGTAATGGAAATAAAAACAAAAATAAACAAATGGGACCTCATGAAACTTCAAAGCTTTTGCACAGCAAAGGAAACTATAAACAAGATGAAAAGACAACCCGCAGAATGGGAGAAAATATTTGCAAATGAATCAACGAACCAAGGATTGATCTTCAAAATATATAAACAGCTCATGCAGCTCAATATTAAAAAAACAAACAACCCAATCCAAAAATGGGCGGAAGACCTAAATAGACATTTCTCCAAAGAAGACATACAGATGGGCAAGAAGCACATGAAAAACTGCTCAACATCACTAATTATTAGAGAAATGCAAATCAAAACTACAATGAGGTATCACTTCACACCAGTTAGAATGGGCATCATCAGAAAATCTACAAACAACAAATGCTGGAGAGGGTGTGGAGAAAAGGGAACCCTCTTGCACTGTTGGCGGGAATGTAAATTGATACAGCCACTATGGAGAACAGTATGGAGGTTCCTTAAAAAACCAAAAATAGAATTACCATATGATCCAGCAATCCCACTTCTGGGCATATACACAGAGAAAACCATAATTCAAAAAGACACATGCACCCCAATGTTCATTGCAGCACTATTTACAATAGCCAGGTCATGGAAGAAACCTAAATGCCCATCGACAGACGAATGGATAAAGAAGTTGTGGTACATATATATAATGGAATATTACTCAGCCATAAAAAGGAACGAAAGTGGGTCATTTGTTGAGACGTGGATAGATCTAGAGACTGTCATACATAGTGAAGTAAGTTAGAAAGAGAAAAACAAATGTCGTATATTAATGCATGTATGTGGAACCTAGAAAAGTGGTACAGATGAACCTGTTTGCAGGGCAGAAATTGAGACACAGATGTAGAGAACAAACATATGGACACCAAGGGGGGAAAGCGGCGGGGGGGGTGGGGAGGGTGGTGTGATGAATTGGGAGATTGGGATCGACATGTATACACTGATGTGTATAGAATTGATGACTAATAAGAGCCTGTTGTATAAAAAAATAAATAAAATTAACTTAAAAAATTAAATTAAAAAAAGCCTATGGGGGAGACAGATCTGAGCATTGCCTCCCGTCTCCTGTCTTGGCTGCCCCACTGTAAAGCCTTTCCTCTCTGTAAAAGACTGTTGCCTCACTACTTGGTCTTTCCGTTGTGCAGCAGACAACAAGCCCACTTGCTTGGTTACATCAAGATATCTTTATTTTTCATATGAGCAGACTAAGACTTAGAAAGTGTAAGTCATTTGTCCAGGATCACACAGCTAAGAGGCAGTGGAGCTGTAAGTGATTTCAGTCAGTATGAATATATAGCCACTGGTTAAAATACAGTTAAGCTGTGAAAAACTTTTTAAAAAGTCACAAGCATGAAGAGGAACAGGAAACAAATAAGTCAGTTATAGTTATTGCTGATATAGTTACTATTATTGTATTACAATTATTCAGGGTTTCCTGCTGGCAATCAAGTTGAAAATGAAAACATGGTGGATTTGGTAATTTCCTTTTTCTGACTTTCTCAAGATGGAGAGGGTGCTGCAAAGATTTCTAAAATATAGATATACATGTGACTGGAATTGAATGATAAAGAATTTCTCTTTGGTGATTTAATGTTCACGGACATGGGTGTGGGTACTGAGTGTACGCCATTGCCTTCCCTGGTCTCCTGTCTGTGCTCCTCCATCTCACTGACTGAACAGCTGACTTTTAACAACTTGCTTTAATGTGTTTCTTTACTCTCTGCCTTCTGTAAGGTTTATCCAATGGAGAACTGGCAGGAGATATGAGGGCTAGCTGTAGGAGAGTGAGGTCACGGTGTTTATTCTCCCTAGATCCCTCCCTGCTGGGTCACTGTGTGTCACCTGTGTTCCTCTATTAGAGGCCACTTGTCTGCCAGCCCTCAGAATTCTGCCAATTGCTCCTTGCCCGTCCCTTCAGAGATAAGGTAACGGCTCCTACCTGTTGTGAACCCAAGAGTACTATGCTATCCCTTGTTGGGTTTCCTACACTCTGTCTACCTCCTTGTGAATAGTTCCTTTATAAAAGTCTCCTCAACTCTTCTACCCTCCAGGTCACACAGCTTAGAAGTGTGAGATCCTGGCCAAACTTCAAATGTAACTTGCCCCCCTCCAGTCTATAGACTTTCCATTACTACATGAAAATTATATCGTACTACACATATTACTGACTGATAAGAAGGGACTGTCCACTTGCCTTTTAAATGTGTAAAATGCAATCAATCTGTAGCAGGAGAGTCACCACATGTTCTGCGTTCCAAAGACCTTGTAATTTAGTACTTGCTGCTTCAATCACTGTGATGGACACTTCGTGTTACTGCATTTAATTTAGAAATGTTGCATTTCTACAGCTGTTTAACAAAATCAGCAACACTTTTCATAGAGTTACCCACCTACCCTATGCAGATTTATGCTAACATTCACATTTTCTACCCATGGCAAACAGCACTTAATAGTCACCAGTAGCAATAAGGCACATGGTATACTTTTTATATCTCTGTATTTAAAGTTCCTCAACCTCAGTTTTGTTTTTCCTAAGCCATTTGATAAATATGCACACTTATTAGAAGTAGAAATTAAATGCAGGATATTAGGTAATCAGTCTTGCCAATTTAAAAATATTGTGTGGTTGTAGAGTTCATGACATTTTTTCCTGGGACATCATTTTATGCTACTTAATAAATGAATACTGGTTTCACTGTTTTTAACTTTCTTGCCACTTTTAACAAGAGATTTCTTCTGTGTTTTCTTCTATCTGCCACGGTAAAAAGTCACTAGAAAGTTAAGGTCTTTGAAATCAAAATTATGTCCTTTTAGTAAAGAAAACATGTATGAGACTTCCTAATAGCAGCGAAAGAACTGAAGATAAAACAAGGTTGGCATTACCACACATTTTATTTGAATCTAGTTCACTTTTGTCATCACAGACTTAGAGGTATGGAATCCGTGTCCTCGGAGGGTAACCACTAAAATAGATGTCATTGGCAATAGACTAGATTCTACCGCAGCTATCTCAAACAAGTACTTTAAAATCAAACTCGGTAGTAAGTAAAGAAGCCCAATGGGAGACTCATACAAAAGCATTACTAGACACATCCCTGCCTTCTAAAAGTGGGACATTAAGGAAGGCCAGATCTATTTAATTCAGCATAAATCAGATTCAAATTTGTCATACTTAAGATGAATCAATCCTTGATCTCTAGACCAAGAGATTACAATCTCAGAAATTATTAATGTTTTAGTTATGTCTTCCCTTTCTTATAATCTGTATAAATATTTTTTATAGAACAATAAATTGAATTAGGTTAATATGTATCCAAAGGTGCTTAAAGTCAATCAGAATTGGGAGAACTTTTGACATATTCACCATCAAGAAACTACTGCAACAGACAGCCCTGTGCAAGCCAACTCACAGCTTTTTTATTCTGCAATTACACAGAGTGTTTACTTGATTTGCCTTTCTTTTGATCTCCTGCTGCACTATATCAGATCTTACTCAAGGTTTTTCTTAAGTTAAAGAAAAAACTGATGTAAAGTTGCTGAGGAAACCTCAAGGGTGTATGTGTATGTGTTGGTGTGTGTGAAACTGTGTGTGCTTCTCAGTAGTTTTGTGAAAGTCACATTTTCACCTTTAGGGTTCAAAGTAAGATAAAGCACTTTAATGAATAATATAACAGAACAACTTTATCCATTCTTAATGGCAATGCAACAACTTAAACCTTTTCTTATTCAGTTACTGTTTGCACACCATAGTCCCAGGTCATAATGGTCATACCATTATGTTCCTCTTAAAGAATAATAATGTAGTTGTTTTCAGGGAAGATATTGAAATCAAATCCTAGATTTGAATCCTAGATTTCTCACCTTCAAATTATGTGTATATCTTGAGAAAATTACTGGCTCATCATTCTTAATCTTTAAAGTATCAGTAAAGTGTAAAAATCAGTTAAATTCTACCACCTCAAAAGATTAGTGCTCTAAATGAATTTAAAGGAGCAATGGCTATAAGATACTTATTATTTTAGTTTCTGATACATGGTGGAAGCTTAATAATTGGTATGTTTTAAATATATTATTAATAAATCTCTTTTCTGATATAGTTGCCACCTCTGAAATTATTGAATTTTGTTTTTTTCAAATCCTTTCTAAATGTAACAGGTCACTTTATGGCAATTAATATATGTCCCTTCAGTGTGAGTTAATAGAAATGGTTTAGAGAAAATTATGAAGTGAGTGATGTTAACCTTTGTCTTCCCTTACTTTCCATTTAGGTGCTACTTTTTGCAATCTTATTGTCCATTATCAATCACCCCCTCTCCAAAATACACACTACTAGCATGATGCTCCTTATGGAGAATGAATAAAAAGAAATCAAACACTCCACCCTAGGGCTCTCCATTATGATCTCTTTTAGAATGCTGTATCTCTCCATCCATTATAGTTACCATAACATATAACTGTATTAATTTGGATGACTACTCATATTCCAGCAATCTTTTCTTGCCTAACAAAATGCTCAAAAATTTAACAGGTGGAAACAACAAAAATGTGATTATGTTTCACTATTTTCTGGGTCAGAAATTTAGACAGGGCTTATTGGATAGCACTATTTTTCCATTTGCCATACACTGGATTCACTTAGTAGTATTGAATTGGTATCTCAGCTAGTCTAGAGGGGACAAGATGGTCACTCACATGACCAGTACCTTGGAAGCAATGAGTGAAAGGCTGAGCTCAGCTGAGCCCCCTTCTACTCCATGTAGATTGAGGGCCTCTTAACAAGGCCTATCCTGCAATATAGTAGGACTTCTTGCACTGCAACTCAGGGCACCAAGAGAACAAGGTAGAAGTAATCTAACATAATGCCTTAGGTATTTTAAGGAATAAATAAATACGTGTGACCCAAATGAATGCATCTCCTAGAAATATTTTCATTGTGCTAGAACTAGAAAGAAACTCCATAACTCAAAGGTATGATTAATTAATTTTTAGCAGCAAAGGCACTATATTAAATCACACTCCGTGAGTATGCACTTATGTATCAGATAAGATACTGTTGTTTCACTTAACTTCACCATAGCAGACCTTCCATTTGAGCTCTGATAGTAAAAGTGTTTGGGTACCAATTACATACTTTGCACTCTTCTGGATGCAGCAGATGATATAAAAATGAAAAGGGACTCACAGATTCCTATATCATAAGCTCTATGAGAACAGGGACCTGCTACACTGCAGTGTATGCAGTATGTGTGGGATAAATAAATAAAACTCTCTTGATGAGTAGAGATTTCTCTCATGGTTAAAGAGTCCATGACATTACATGTAGATTTGCTGTCATTCTTCTTTTAAAATAAAAATATATTTTATTTTTATAGAAAAATATAAATATTCTAGTATTTAAAATATGTATTTATTCACACAGTTAATCTGTGTGTTTCTAGTAGATGGTGATAAATTTAGATGGTAATTCATCTGATCAATGAGAACAGGTTAAACACGAAACTAGTTCAAAACCAGTATATTCAATTCTCCAGTCTCATTATAAGACTATTTAATTTTACTTGATTCTTATCCAAAGAAAAATAAAGTATAAAGACATGATTTGCAACTTTGAATTATAGTCATAAAAAGCAAAAAGGGAAAATGTACTTCATTAATCATTCAAAAACTGAAATTAAAATCATAACTAAAACTAAGCAAAATACCAGTTTATGTTGGGAATAATTAAGAAAAAAGAACAGCAAACCACATTCTCAGCACTCACAAAGCTAGTATCTAAATAATAATTTCTACCATTTATTGAGCACTTATGATGAACCAAGCACAGAACCATTATTCAAAAGAACCAGTGGATTACTACACCCATTTTAAAGATGAGTCCTACAATTGTCAACTAGTTTTCCCCAATTCATGTAGCTAATATGTTACAAACTAAAAATTGAACCCAAGTCTAGTGAGTACCAAAGTCTATGCAGCTAACCATCTTACTGTACCTGTGCTTTATCTATTCATTTATTCATTCAACAGATAATGAACCAAGCCAAAGGCAATGAATAGCAAACTAAATAATACAGAAGGATTAATAAGTGACTTGGAAGATAGAATAACAGAAATCACCCTATCAGAACAGCAGACAGAATGACAAATGAAAAATAATGAAAGCAACATATGAGACATAGAGGATAATATAAAGCATGCTAATCTACACATAATAGAAATCTCAGAAGGAGAAGAAATAGAAAAGGGGATCGAAAATGTATTTGAAGAATTTATGGCTGAAAACTTCCCAAATCTAAAGAAGGAAACAGATATCCAAGTACAGAGGGTCTCAAACAAGATGAACCCAAACAGACCTACACCAAGACATATCATAATTAAAATGGTGAAAGTTAAAAATAAAGAGGATTCTAAAGACAGCAAAAGAAAAACAAAGACTTAGTTACAAGGGAACCCTCACAAGGCTATCAGATGAATTATCTACAGAAACTTTGCAGACCAGAAGAGAGTGACAAAGTATATTCAAAATCCTGAAAGGGAGAAACCTGCAACCTAGGATATGCTACCCAGCAAAATTATCATAAAGAATTTCTCAGACAACCAAAAATGAAAAGAATACAGCAATGCTAAATCTATCCTATAAGAAACATTGAAAGGTCTTCTATAAATAGAAAAGAAACAAGAATCTATAGTAAAGGGAAAGAGAAAATCACAATAGGGAAAGCAAATATATAAAAGAATTGTAGATCACTTAAATAAGCCAGTATGTAGATTTAAAAAATTAAAAAATTAAAAAACTTCGTGAAAGTGAGATAAATACAATGAACAGCAAAAGGATAAAGAAGAAGATATAAAATAGGACATCAAAATCATAAAATGGTAGGGAGGAGAGTAAGAAAATGTAGATTTTAGTTTTTTTTAGAATGTGTTTGAGTCTATATGACTACCAGGCTAAAGCAAGTAGATATAGTAATAGGTTAACATACTTGAAAACCAGGATAACCACCAGTCAAAAACATACAATAGATTCAAAAAACTGAAAAGAAGAGAACTCAAGTATAATACAAAACAAAACTACCAAACCACAAAAGGGAAAACAAAAAGAAAAAGAAAGGAACAAAGAAGAAATGGAAAAATAAACTGGACAACAAGGCTTAAAATGGCAATAAACACATACCTATCAAAAATTACCTTAAATGGCACTCCCTCTTGTGAGATCACCGGAATCACAACTAACTGCTAAACAATCATCGACAGGAAGACACTGGAACTCACCAAAAAAGGTACTCTACATCCAAAGACAAAGGAGACGCCAAAATGAGATGGTAAAAGGGGCGCAATCACAATAAAATCAAATCCCATAACTGCTGGGTGGGTGACTCACAAACTGGAGGACACTTATATGACAGAAATCCAACCACTGGAGTGAAGGTTCTGAGCCCCACGTCAGGCTTCCCAATCTGGGGGTCTGGCAACGGGAGGAGGAAATCCTAGAGAATCAGACTTTGAAGGCTAGTGGGATTTGATTACAGGACTTCAACAGGACTGGGGGAAACAGAGACTCCACTCTTGGAGGGCACACACAAAGTAGTGTGTGCATCGGGACCCAGGGGAAGGAGCAGTGACATCATAGGAGATTGAACCAGACTTACATGTTAGTGTTGGAGGGTCACCTGCAGAGGTGGGGGGTGGCAGTGTCTCACCGTGGGGACAAGGACACTGGCAGGAGAAGTTCTGGGAAGTACTCCTTGGCGTGAGCCCTCCCAGAGTCTGTCATTAGCCCCACCAAAGAGCCTGGGTAGGCTCAATGGTTGGGTCACCTCAGGCCAAACAAGAACAGGGAGGAAACCCAGCCTCACCCATCAGCAGTCAAGTGGATTAAAGTTTTATGGAGCTCTGCCCAACAGAGCAACAGTCAGCTCAACCCACCACCAGTCCCTCCCATCAGGAAACTTGCACAAGCCTCTTAGATAGCCTCATCCACCAAAGGGCAAACAGCAGAAGCAAGAAGAACTACAATCCTGCAGCCGGTGGAACAAAAACCACATTCACAGAAAGGTAGACAAGATGAAAAGGCAGAAAGCTATGTACCAGATGAACAAGATAAAACCTCAGAAAAACAACTAAAGGAAGTGGAAATAGGCAACCTTCCAGAAAAATATTTCAGAATAATGATAGTGAAGATGATCCAGGACCTCGGAAAAAGAATGTAGGTAAAGATCAGGAAGATGCAAGAAATGTTTAACAAAGACCTAGAAGAATCAAAGAACGAACAAACAGAGATGAACAATATAATACCTCAATGAAAACTACACTAGAAGGAATCAACAGCAGAATAACTGAGACAGAAGAATGGATAAGTGACCTGGAAGACAGAATGGTGGAATTCACTGCTGTGGAACAAACTAAAGAAAAAAGAATGAAAAGAAATGAAGACAGCCTAAGAGACCTCTGGGACAACATTAAACACAACAACATTAGCATTATAGGCGTCCCAGAAGGAAAAGAGACAGAGGAACGACCTGAGAAAATATTTGAAGAGATTATAGTCAAAAACTTCCTTAACATGGAAAAGGAAAGAACCACCCAAGTCCAGGAAGCACAGAGAGTCCCATACAGGATGAACACAAGGAGAAACACACCAAGACATATACTAATCAAATTGGCAAAAATTAAAGAGAAAGAAAAATTATTGAAAGCAGCAAGGGATAAATGACAAATAACACACAAGGGAACTCCCATAAGGTTAACAGGTGATTTCTCAGCAGAAACTCTACAAGCCAGAAGGGTGTGGAATGACATATTTAAAGTGATGAAAGGGAACAACCTATAACCAAGATTACTCTACCCGGCAAGGATCTCCTTCAGATTCGATGGAGAAATCAAAAGCTTCACAGAGAAGCAAAAGCTAAGAGAATTCAGCACCCCTAAACCAGCTCGACAACAAATGCGAAAGGAACTTGTCTAGTGGGACAGGCAAAAGAAGAAAAGGACTTACAAAAACAAACCAGAAACCATTAAGATAATGGTAATAGGAACACACATATCGATAATTACCTTAAACGTGAATGGGTTAAATGTTTTAACCAAAAGACACAGGCTCGTTGAATGGATACAAAAACAAGACCCATATATATGCTGTCTACAAGTGACCCACTTCAGACCTAGGGACACATTCAGACTGCAAGTGAGGGGTTGGAAAAAGATATTCCATGCAAATGGAAATCAAAAGAGAGCTGGAGTAGCAATACTCATATCAGATAAAATAGACTTTAAAATAAAGAATGTTACAAGAGACAAGGAAGGACACTACATAATGATCAAGGGATCAATCCAAGAGAAGATATAACAATTATAAATATATATACACACAACATAGGAGCACCTCAATACATAAGGCAACTGCTAGCAGCTATAAAACAGGAAATCGACAGTAACACAATAATAGTGGGGGACTTTAACACCTCACTTACACCAATGGACAGATCATCCAAACAGAAAATTAATAAGGAGACACAAGCTTTAAATGACACAATAGACCAGACAGATTTAATTGATATTTAGAGGACATTCCATCCAAAAACAGCAGATTACACTTTCTTCTCAAGTGTGCATGGAACATTCTCCAGGATAGATCACATCTTGGGTCACAAATCAAGCCTCAGTAAATTTAAGAAAATTGAAATCATATCAAGCATCTTTTCTGACCACGACACTATGAGATTAGAAATCAGTTACAGGGAAAAAAACGTAAAAAACACAAACACATGGAGGCTAAAGAATACGTTACTAAATAACCAAGGGATCACTGAAGAAATCAAAGAAGAAATAAAAAAATACCTAGAGACAAATGACAATGAACACACGACGATACAAAACCAATGGGATGCAGCAAGGCAGTTCTAAGAGGGAAGTGTATTGCTATACGTCCTACCTCAAGAAACAACAAACATCTCAAATAAACAATCTAAACTTACACCTAAAGGAACTAGAGAAAGAAGAACAAACAAAACCCGAAGTTAGTAGAAGGAAAGAAATCATAAAGATCAGACCAGAAATATGTGAAATAGAGACAAGGAAAACAATAGCAAAGATCAATAAAACTAAAAGCTGGTTCTTTGAGAAGATAAACAAAATTGATAAACCATTAGCCAGACTCATCAAAAGAAAGAGGGAGAAGACTCAAATCAATAAAATTAGACATGAAAAAGGAGAAGTTACAACAGACATCGCAAAAATACAAAGCATCCTAAAAGACTACTACAAGTAACTCTATGCCAATAAAATGGACAACCTGGAAGAAATGGACAAATTCTTAGAAAGGTATAACCTCCCAAGACTGAACCAGGAAGAAACAGAAAATATGAACAGACCAATCACAAGTAATGAAATTGAAATTGTGATTAAAATCTCCCAACAAACAAAACTCCAGGACCAGATGGCTTCACAGGTAAACTCTATCAAACATTTAGAGAAGAACTAACACCCATCCTTCTCAAACTCTTCCAAAAATTGTGGAGGAAGGAACACTGCTAAACTCATTCTATGAGGCCACCATGACCCTGATACCAAAACCAGACAAAAATACTACAAAAAAAAGAAAATTATGGACCAATATCACTGATGAATAAAGATACGAAAATCTTCAACAAAATACTAGCAAACAGACTCCAACAACGCATTAAAAGGATCATACACCATGATCAAGGGGGATTTATCCCAGGGATGCAAGGATTCTTCAATATATGCAAATCAATCAACGTGATACACCATATTAACAAATTGAAGGAGTAAAACAATATGATCATCTCAATAGATGCAGAAAAAGCTTTGGACAAAATTCAACACCCATTTATGATAAGAACTCTCCAGAAAGTGGGCATAGAGGGAACCTACCTCTACATAATAAAGGCCATATATGACAAACCACAGCAAACATCATTCTCAATGGTGAAAAACTGAAAGCATTTCCTCTAAGATCAGGAATAAGACAAGGATGTCCACTCTCACCACTATTATTCAACATAATTTTGGAAGTCCTAGCCACGGCAATTAGAGAAGTAAAAGAAATAAAAGGAATACAAATTGGAAAAGAAGAAGTAAAACTGTCACTGCAGATGCAATGATACCATACATAGAGAATCCTAAAGATGCCACCAGAAAAGTACTAGATGTAATCAATGAATATGGTAAAGTTGCAGTATACAAAATTAATGCATAGAAATCTCTTGCATTCTTATACACTAATGATGAAATATCTGAAAGAGAAATTAAGGAAACACTCTCATTTACCATTGCAACAAAAACAATAAAATACCTAGGAATAAACCTACCTAGGGAGACAAAAGACCTGTATGTAGAAAACTATGACACTGATGATGAAAGAAATTAAAGATGATACAAACAAATGGAGAGATATGCCATGTTCTTGGATTGGAGGAATCAGTATTGTGAAAATGACTATACTACCCAAAGCAATCTACAGATTCAATGCAATCCCTATCAAATCCCCAATGGCATTTTTCTCAGAACTAGAACAAAAATCTTCAAATTTGTATGGAGACACAAAAGGCCCCGAATAGCCAAAGTGGTCTTGAGGGAAGAAATCGGAGCTCGAGGAATCAGACTACCTGACTTCAGACTATACTACAAAGCTACAGTAATTAAGACAATATGTACTGGCACAAAAACAGAAATATAGATCAATGGCACAGGATAGAAAGCCCAGAGATAAACCCACGCACCTATGGTCAACTAATGTATGACAAAGGAGGCAAGGATATACAATGGAGAAAAGACAATCTCTTCAATAAGTGGTGCTGTGAAAACTGGACAGCTACATGTAAAAGAATGAAATTAGAACATTCCCTAACACCATACACAAAAATAAACTCAGAATGGATTAGAGACCTAAATGTAAGACTGGACACTATAAAACTCTTAGAGGAAAACATAGGAAAACACTCTTTGTCATAAATCACAGCAAGATCTCTTTTGATCCACGTCCTAGAGTAATGGAAATAAAAACAAAAATAAAGAAATGGGACCTAATGAAACTTAAAAGCTTTTACACAGCAAAGGAAACTACAACAAGACGAAAAGACAACTCTCAGAATGGGAGAAAATATTTGCAAATGAGTCAACGGACAAAAGATTAATCTCCAAAATATATAAATATATAAATATCTCTTGCAGCTCAATATTAAAAAACAAACAACCCAATCCAAAAATGAGCAGAAGACCTAAATAGACATCTCTCCAAAGAAGACATACAGATGGCCAAGAGGCACATGAAAAGCTGCTCAACATCACTAATTATTAGAGAAATGCATATCAAAACTACAATGAGGTATCACTTCACACCAGTTAGATTGGGCATCATTAGAATATCTACAAACAACAGATGCTGGAGAGGGTGTGGAGAAAAGGAAACCCTTTTCCACTGTTGGTGGGAATGTAAATTGGTGCAGCTGCTATGGAGAACAGTATGGAGGTTCCTTAAAAAACTAAAAATAGAAATACCATATGATCCAGCAATCCCACTACTGGGCATATACCCAGAGAAAACCGTAATTCAAAAAGACTCATACACCCCAATGTTCATTGCAGCACTATTTACAATAGCCAGGTCATGGAATCAACCTAAATGCCCATTGACAGATTAATGGATAAAGAAGATGTGGTACATATATACAATGGAATATTACTCAGCAATAAAACGGAACAAAATTGGGTCATTAGTAGAGACGTGGATGGATCTAGAGACTGTCATACAGAGTGAAATAAGTCAGAAAGAGAAAAACAGATATCGTATATTAACGCATATATGTGGAACCTAGAAAAATAGTACAGATGAACCAGTTTGCAGAGCAGAAATTGAGACACAGATGTAGAGGACAAACGTATGGACACCAAGGTGGGAAAGTGGTGGTGTGGGTGGTGGTGTGATGAATTGGAAGATTGGGATTGATATATATACACTAATATGTATAAAATAGATAACTAATAAGAACCTGCTGTTTAAAAAAATAAATAACATAAAATTCCAAAAAAAATTTTTACCTTAAATGTCAATGGGCTAAATGCTCCGATCCAAAGACATGGAGTGGCAACTGATAATAAACCAAGAGCTTACAATATGCTGCCTACAAGAGACCAACTTTAGGGCAACGGACACTCATAGATTGAAAGTGAGGGAATGGAAAACATTATTTTATGCAAATGGAAATGACAAGAAAGCGGGGGTAGCAATATTCATATCAGACAAAATAGACTTTGAAACAAAGGCTGTAAAAAAGATAAAGAAGGATACTATATAATGATAAAAGAATCAATACAAGAAGAGGATATTACACTTATTAACATATGTGCACCCAGTATAGGAGCACCTAAAACATAAAACGAAGACTAACAGACATAAAGGAGAAACTGATGGGAATATAATGATAGTAGAAGACTTTAACACCCCACTGTCATCAATGGACCCATTTTCCAGACAGAAGATCAATAAGGCAACAGAGTTCCTAAATGACACATTAGAATAGGTAAACTTAATTGGTATTTTCAGGACATCACAGCCAATAAAAATTGAATACACATTCTTTTCAAGTTCACATGGAACATTTTCTAGAATAGACCACATACTAGGACACAAAACAAACTTCAATAATTTTTTAAGAGGATAGAAGTTATTTCAAGCATCTTTTCTGATCACAGTGGCATGAAACTAGAAATCAACCCCGGAAAGAAAAATGAGAAAAAAAATGATTACATGGAGATGAAACAACATGCCACTAAAAAACCAATGGGTCAACAATGAAATCAAAGAGGAAATTAAAAAATAGCTCAAGACAAATGACAATGAAAACCCAACCATACAAAACCTATTGGATATAGCAAAAGCAGTCCTAGACAGAAAGTTTATCGAGATACAGGCCTTGCTCAAAAACAAGAAAAACCTCAAATAAACAACCACGCCTACTACCTAAAAGAATTAGAAAAAGAAGAACAAACAAAACCTAAAGTCAGCAGAAGGAAAGAAATAATAAAATTCAGAGAAGAAATAAATAAAATAGAGATTCTTAAAAAATAGAAAAAAATCAATAAAACCTAGAGCTGGATTTTGAAAGGATAATCAAAATCAACAAAATTCTGACCAGGCTCACTGAGAAGAAAAGAGAACCCAAATAAACAGAATAAGAAATGAAGAGGAGAAATGACAACTGATACCTCAGAAATACAAAAAATCATAAGAGAATACTATGAACAATTTTAAGACAATAAATTGGACAACCTAGAAGAAATGAACAAGTTTCTAGAAACATACAGCCCAACAAAAATGAATCAAGAAGAAATAGAGAATTTGAATAGACCAATCAGTAGAAGTGAAATAGAATGTGTAAAAAAAAAAAAAAAAATCCCTTCAAACAGAAGTCCAGGACTGGATGGCTTCACTGGGGAATTCAACCAAACAAAGAACTTATATTGATCTTTCTCAAATTCTTTCAAAAGACTGAAGAGGAGGAAACACTCCCAAAGACATTTAAGAAATCACCATCACCCTGATACCAAAACCAGACAAAGACACTACCAAAAAAGAAAACTACAGGCAAATATCTTTGATGAATGTAGATGTAAAAATCCTCAACAAAATATTAACAAACCGAATCCAGCAACACATAAAAAGGATCATACACCACTATCAAGTTGGATTCATTCCAGGGTCACTGGGGTGGTTCAACATATGCAAATCAATCAATGTGATACACTACATCAGGAAAAGAAGACAACTACATCAACAACCATATGATCATCTCAATAGATGCAGAAAAAGCATTTGATTAAATTCAACATCCATTCATGATAAAATCTCTCACAAAAGTGGGTATACCGGGAACATATTTCAACATAATAAAAGCTATTTATGACAAACCTACAGCCAACATAATACTCAATGGTGAAAACTTGAAAGGCTTCCCACTAAAATCTGGAAAAGACAAGGATGCCCACTCTCATCACTTCCATTCAACGTAGTATTGGAAATCCTAGCCACAGCAATCAGACAAGAAAAGAAATAAAGTGTATCCAAATTGGAAGGGAAGAGAAAATTTTCATTACATGCAGATGACATGATACTCCATATAGAAAACCCTAAAGACTTCACCCAAAAATTATTAGGACTGATAACAAATTCAGCAAGGTAGCAGGTTACAAGATTAACATACAAAAATCTGTTACATTTCTTTGCAGTAACAATGAAATATCATAAAGAGAAAGTAAAAAAATTGTTTTTAAAATCATGTCAGGGCTTCCCTGGTGGCGTAGTGGTTGAGGGTCTGCCTGCCAATGCAGGGGACGTGGGTTCGAGCCCTGATCTGGGAGGATCCCACATGCCACGGAGCAGCTAGGTCCGTGAGCCACAGCTACTGAACCTGCGCATCTGGAGCCTGTGCTCCGCAACAAGAGAGGCCGCGATAGTGAGAGGCCCGTGCACCGTGATGAAGAGTGGCCCCCGCTTGCCGCAACTGGAGAAAGCCCTTGCACAGAAACGAAGACCCAACACAGCCAAAAATAAATAAATAATTAATTAAAAAAAAAAATCATGTCAAAAAAAAAAACAACCTAGGAATGAACCTGACTAAGGAGGTGAAAGACATACACTCAGAACCATAAAACATTAATAAAGGAAATTGAAGATGAGAAAAGGAAAGCTATCACATGCTCTTGGATTGGAAGAATTAATGTTGTTAAAATGGCCATACTACTCAAAGCTATCCACAGATTTAATGTGATCCATATCCAATACCCATGACATTTTTCATAGAACTAGAACAAATAATCCTAAAATTTATATGGAACCACGAAAGACCCAAAATTACCAAAGTAATACTGAGGAAAAAGAACAAAGCTTGAGGCATTACCCTCCCAAACTTCAGACAATACTACAAAGCTACAGTAATCAAAACAGCATGGTATTGGTACAAAAACAGACATATGGATCAATGGAATGTAACAGAGAGCCCAGAAATAAACCCACACACATATGGTCAATTAATCTTCAACAAAGGAGGCAAGAATACACAATGGAGAAAAGACAGTCTCTTCAGTAAGTGGTGTTGGGAAAGCTGGACAGTGGCATGTAAATCAATAAAGTTAGAACACTCCCTCATACCATACACAAAAATAAATTCAAAATGTCTTAAAGACTTAAATATAAGACATGACCCCATTAAACTCCTAGAAGAGAACATAGAAAAACATTCTCTGACATAATCATAGCAATGTTTTGTTAGGTCAGTCTTCCAAGGCAAAAGAAATAAAAGCAAAAAAAAAAAAAAAAAAAAAGGGACCTAATCAAACTTATAAGCTGTTGCACAACAAAGGAAACCATAAACAAAATGAAAAGACAACCTACGGGCTGGCAGAAAACAATTGCAAATGATGCAACTAACTAGGGCTTAATTTCCAAAATATACAAACAGTTCATACAGCTCAATATCAAAAAAACAAATGACCCAATTAAAAAACGGGCAGAAGATCTAAACAGACATTTCTCCAAAGAAGACACACAGATAGCCAACAGGCACATGAAAAGATGCTCAACAGTGCAAATTATTAGAGAAATGCAAATCAAAACTATAATTGGTATCACTTCACACGAGTCAGAATGGCCATCATCAAAAAGTCTACAAATAATAAATGCTGGAGAAAAGGAAACCCTCCAGCACTGTTGGTGGGACTGTAAATTGGTGCAGCCACTATAGAGAATAGTATGAAGTTTCCTTAGAAAACTAAAAATAGAGTTACTATAGGATCTGGCAATCCCACCCCTGGGCATACATCCTGAAAAGATAAAAACTCTAGTTTGAAAAGATACATGCACCCTAATGTTCATAGCAACACTATTTACAATATCCAAGTATGGAAGCGACATAAATGTCCATCAACAGATGAATGGATAAATAATATATATATATAGCTGAATCACTTTACTGTACATCTGAAATTAACACAACATTTAAATCAACTATACTTCAGTAAAACAAAGAAACAAACAAAAAGATAATGATAGGGCTGTTAAGAAGTATAAGGCATAGTTCAGATGCTGGTGATAAAAACAGAAGCAAACCAGACAAAGTTCCTGTTCCTTCACAGCTAACTCGTTTCTGGAGAAATATAATAAACAAGATATATATATAAGTTGTGCTGTAACTAGTGCTATGAAGAAAAAGAGTAGGTGAGGGTGACATGGACTATCTATATTGAGATTGATATTAACCTAAGGTCAATGAATAATATCTTGCTGAAATATTTAAAGCATTTTTTTTCATTTGTATTACTTTCAGGAAGAGACCAAGTTCCCAATTATAATGAAAATTAAGTCCCTGTAAAGAGCTTTACACTCATTTATCCCTCCAGGTACAAAATGAGTTTTAACTCACAAGGACACTACACTTCCTGACATATATAGTAGTAGTCAGGCTCATAATCTCCCATGAGGCCTGGAACATTACCACAAACACTTAGGGTGCTTAAGTGCTAAAAACACAGGAAGTAAGAATGTATTTTTAAATTTTAGTTTAACTATCTTAAGGGGTGAGTATGATCAAATTAAATTTATTTGACTCATAAATTAGAGTAGAACATGGCTGTATAGTCTAAATTTTGATTTATTGGTCAATATATTCTACTTTACAGATTATATTGGTCAATATAGTAATGTATAACATTATACACTGACCCATAGTATATTGGTTAATATGATATGTTTTGTGGGGGAGAGGGATCACAAGAAACTGATTGCTTTAAGTCAGCTTAAACACAAGAGTAGATCTAGTGGAAGTAGAATAGGTTAGCTTAGCAAATCCAAAAGATGAAGACCTGACAATTCCAGGTACCTTGCTGGATCAATTTGTGTTCCTCCATGGTGACAATAATATGACTCAGTCTGAACAAACCCCAAATTTTGATGCTTCTTATTAGATTTTCAAATTTTCATTATACACCATAAATGGCCAAATTTGCAACAAGTATCTTGACCTCTGGCCTAGTTAATGATGGCCCAGTTAATGTTGGTGCTGCATAAACCCCTGGCTGGTCTCTGCTTCAGTGGATGCCACAATGTCTGTTTTCACTCACCATAATTTCTGCAGTGTCTAGCAGAGTGCCTGGTACATGAAAGGTAATTAATAAACATTAGTTAAAAGAATATTTTTCACATATAAATGTAACAACATACTATTATAGGTTGTTATGAGTACTGGCACATAAAAAAGTATAATATTCTTTTTTCAAAAATTTTCATTGAATCAGGCAGTCCTAGGAAAATTGGTTAAAAGCAAGCCAGTATCCTCTTTTCACTGCTTCACAATTAATCTGTCAAAGTGTTTAAATATTCAACATTACATAAAAACACTTATGATTCTAGAGGCCTTTATCTATTTTTTGGATGTTTTAATCAACAAATTGAATGTATTTATTAATCTGCTAAATACAATAATGAATATTCAGTATTCACTTTTGCTATGTAGAAGCCAATAGTGAAGCAGGGTTCTGAGAGTACACAGGCAAAAGATGCTCAAACAGAGGAACACATACATGTTTTGGTGCTTTGTCTACTTTGTGGAGATCAGCCTTAGGGTTCCATTCTCCAAGTGCAATGTGCAAGAAAGCAGCAATCTACTATACTGCTTACCTCGATAGCCTAGACTTAAAAGAACGGCAATAATCTATCAATATAAGGACCATTAAAGGTTTAAGAAGATAGTTATGTCAAGGATTATAATAAACATTAAAATTTTTTTCTTTATAACTATTTTGATATTTGCTTTATAAATCTGAATAAAACCTAGGGATAGGCATTCTTACCTCTATTTATAAATGAAGAAACTGAAGGCCAGAAAAGCTAACTGAATCCCCCATGTAAATATAAATACTCATCTATAGAACTGAAGTTCAAAATCTCATCTGCCTGCTTCTGAAGCCCATGTTCCTTCACATTATCATGTCTCTAATATATTTTTAAATATTTGGACTTGAGATGTTAATGTATCAATATATCTTTAAAAGAGTACCAGGAGAAATATCACAAAATCAACTTCCCAACAACTGGAAAAGAGGAGGCTACTGAATAACCGGAAACAAAATCATTTGTTTGAGGAACAAACCCTAAGAGATGAACAATGACATCCATTCTGTGTTATAGACACTCCTGGAAAACAAAAAGAAATTATTTTTACCAATGGAAAAATAAAAGTGGCCCAAACGCTTACAAAAGACACCATCTCGTTAAACTGTAACTTTAAATAAAATATTCTTCTGACACCTGCAGACTGAATTTGAATTCTTGTGACAAATATTTTAGGTGATAAGCAATCTAATAATAACATCAACCACTATGACTTCACCTAGCAAACTCACTCTTTAGAAATTTTGCATGAGATATTTCCTAATTATTTTAACCTTATGTTCTGTTCTCTTCTTCATATAAAAAGGCGATGAAACTGTTGTGTGGTGTTATTCTGATTTAGAGCACAGATTATTTGTTTCATGTTGTACAAAACAAAGGCAGCATCTGATACTGTACGTGGTATACAGCAAATACTTATTAAGTGTTGAATGAGCACTTTTCCATTATACGGGATAGATTTGGGCTAATGGAGTCACTCTGCTGTTCCCTGTCACTGATGCAGTTGGAGAGCTCACTGCATAAGACGCTGTGCAGGCAGTGTTCATGGAGCCACCAGAAGTTAATAGGCCATTTGCAGTGACATGGATGGCCCTAGAGATTGTCACACTGAATGAAGTAAGTCAGAGACAAATACTGTAGGATATCGCTTATATGTGGAATCTAAAAAAAGGGTATAAATGAACTCATCTACAAAACAGAAATAGAGTCACAGATGTAGAAAATAAACTTATGGTTACCAGGGGGTAAGAGGGGGGAGGGATAATTTGGGAGATTGGGATTGACCTATACACACTACTATGTATAAAATAGATAACTAATAAGGACCTACTGTACAGCACAGGGAACTCTACTCAATACTCTGTAATGACCTATATGGGAAAAGAATCTAAAAAAGAGTAGATATAGGTATATGGTATACAGATTCATTTTGCTGTACACATGAAACTAACACAACACTGTAAATCAAATATACTCCAATAAAAATTTTAAAAAAAGAATTGAATAGGTCCAGGTGGGGATTAAGCCATGGTTACAAACCACACAGGCAATACCATGGAGGCCTTCAAGATGTTTTGCTGATTAGCTTAGGAATGAAAAGAATGTAGGACCTAGAATCAACTGAAAGTATAGCCCAGTTCCAACAACTCTCAATTATGTGAAAATCAAATGAGATAATTGATAAAAAAGGTCTTTAAGTTTTAAAGCATCTTGCAAATGTTGGTAATTAATACTTTGGCATGTATTTCCTAAAACCATGTTTCCATTAGTATCTCTAACATTTTGGCTACATGGTCCAAAGTCTGTCAATGAATCTGCAGTTCCCTATATGGGTAAGTGTTCTGAAATTTTTGAATGTGTTTTATCTGAATGTTGTGTAGCTAAATGACTATCTGTAACTAAATGATTCTGCTGTTTCCCTGCGTTTTAGAGCCTTCACTCTCCTTTTTCCCACTGAGAATTTGAGGAGGGCAAGGGTAGACCAGAAAGAGTACTGAGAAAGGATTCTGAGGACCTGAATAGCTGTCTTATTACTTTAGGGAAATAATTTAAGTTTCCTTAACTTCTGTTTACATACCATTAAATGTGATTTTCTCCCTAACTTATAGTATAGCTGTGAGGATCAAATAAGATAATGTGCTTCATAAACAATCATACACATATAAGAAAATATCATTCTGAACACCTGTTCACCATTTTGATATTTTTCAGACATTGATGGCAGAATTCTAGATGAATGCATATTTTTACCACAACACTTACATCTTGTAGGTATTGGCTTATGTGTCTCTTCTCTCCAGTACAGGCAGTGTGGCTTAATTTTTTAGTGTCTCTGCAAATGCTTCTATTAACTTGCATCAATCTTTCAGCAAGTATTGCTATGTGCTATAATTATGTGCAAGTTATGTGAGGGGATGGGATTACCATGGCGAGCTAGTTGCCCAGTCTCTTGTCCTCACAGAACAAATAAACCATCAGAATATTGCAAAGTCATTCTTTACTACTCAGTGCTTCTCCGTGAGATAAAGTGTTGGGAATATGAGGAAACTGCAACAGAGTTGAAGAGAAGTCACATAAAGCCCAATACCTCCACACTCTAGGAATCCCTCCTAGAGCTATTATCTCTATCTTTGCACCTGCTCATTTTGATGAGATAAAAATAGGCAAAACATCCAGGTTGACTGAGTTCTTATTCAGATAGCCTACATTATAAAAACAATATCGCTGACACCACCTGAATTTTGTAATTATCATTAAATACTATTTAGAAATAGTCCAGTATCATACAGTGGAACACATTTGGACCCTCAAATGAGAAAGGAAAAGAATGAACTGTGAAAGTTCATGTTAAAATAATTAGCCCCACATTTGCTCATAGCCAAAAATGTGCTATTACATGTATATGCCCCAAACTCTTGGTTTCAAAGAATGATGAAAATTCTTTCAACTCACCTTGATGTAGAAACAAACAAATTTGCTAGAAATGTTGTTCCCCCTGGACTTTGAAGGGCAATGATGACATTAATGACATTCTGTTCTATGTCAAACTGATATAAAAGCTGCAAACATCTGACAAAAGACTCCCATCCCTAAATGGCAGAAATTATTTAAACCACAGGGCATATAGGACTCTCTCTGGGGACCTTTATCAGGGAACGGTTGGAGGTGGGCTTTTTGGGGCAGCCTGTAGTTACTCCTCAATTCATGCTGGTCAAGTCTTTTACCAAGAGAGTTTTGTTTTCAGTATTTATGTAGTGCAGCAGGCAACTCTTTACCTCAGGGCATGAGAGTCAATCCAGTGCTTTAGAATCAGTGTGCCACAGGCAGCTGTGTTGCCCATGGTAACAAAGGCATCTTTTGGGGGAGGGAGCTCTGCAAGGGGCAGGACAGAAGATAATCCCATCAATTTTGGTCAGTGCCCTACTTGAAGGTGTTTTTGCTGCATGAATAACAGTCACAAGAAATTGTACAGGATTACAATATTTTACAATCATTTAGGAATTTGTTTCTGAGATCTCTATATTGTACATGGTAATATAAGTAAATCTTTTTTTATTTTTTAAATAAATTTAAATAAATTGGTCTTAAGTAATCATTCAACTGGGAATGACTTACACACTTCTCCTACCTCAGCAAAGAGAGGGAAAATGTGATACTAATTCTTGTCTAACAACATGTAGGCAAAGGTTCTTACATTGTGTCCTTAAGAAGAAAGCTTTGGACATACATTAAGACTGGACCACAATGCATGTTTTAAAATGTCATGAAAATGACTTGGAATAGAATTTCACAAGAGTCTTTTATCTTTCTTCCAATGTTCAAAGTATAAATTAAATCTCTTTCTAGATTTCATTATTAATAAACATTTCTTGGGATTAGCAGCCTGACCTTTCCAGTAGCCTTGTAATTAGCTCAATTTGTGCCCAGAGAGCCCAGTGGAAGATGGATTGCAAAAGAGATAGAGAGTGAGAAACCATCGAGGACATTATGGCAATAATCTAGTGAGTGAGGTAGAAGGCAAAGAGGACAGGAATGGAAAAGAGGAAGAGAACGAGGAAGAGGAAGAAATATGTATGTATCGAGCACTTCACTTGTTCCAAGCTAAGGACCAGAAACCACATATAAGTTATCTCATGTAACTATCCTAATACAACTGAAAGACATATATATCATTGCCCCCATTTTACACACTGTAGGATGGAAGAGGGAACTGTGCAGATGGACTTAGTAGGGGTCTGAATAAATATCCGAGTGAAAAAAAGTAACTTTTCAAAACTGTTTCTGAATATTCCAGCTGAGTCAAATTACACCAATCTTTTTTATCACTGTGCCTGCGATACCAAGGGCATGGATTCTGCTTAGGGAATAGTCATATTTTTTCAAGGAATTATGTCATTACCAAAATTGAAATATGACTGCCTACATTATGGGATATGTTCTGGGCATAATGTCAAGCCTGGTGGAGATTGGTTTGTGAGAACTTTGACTTGCTGTTGTTTCTTGAACATCTTTATAATCTGATTTCAGTTTATTCGAGATTCAGTTTTGGTATTCTCAAAAGGAATAGAGGAAATCCGTCTCTATTCTACACCAAAGGAATATCTCTGGGAACAAATATGACAAAAAAAGCTCACTTGATTTTCCTGAGATGTATATAGTGTATGTTAAAAACCTAGTTATTTTCTTGTATGGACTGGTTTCGAGCCAGGCAGATTCTCTGGGTACAAATCTAGGCTCTTCCACTTACTAGCTGTGTGACTTTGGACATGTTAGTTAATATTTCTGCTACTCAGTTTTCTCACTTCCAACCTGGGAGTTGTAGTGAACAAGCTATATTAGACAAAACTGTTTTAATCACCACGCTAGTTTGCATTTATTGGTACCTATTATGTGAAGTATGTGATACATAGATACACGAAGACAAATCAGACATCATCTCTGGCCTTGAGGAGTTTATCATCTAGTGGGGAGAAAGAGAACGAAATTATTTTAATTCAAGGTAGTAAAGCTGTTAGAGAGATCTATACATAAGATATTACAAGATGACAAGAGAGAGATAGTAATGATGAGTCATAGGCTTCCTGGAGATGAAAAGTACCCTGAAACTTAAAGGGTGAACACAATTGAGAAAAGCAAAAATTTTGATAAATGCATTGTAGATAGAGCAGCTGCAGTATCAACCTTAAAGAGATATCAATCAGCAAAGTACAATGAAATGTAAACAACATAGTTTATGCAAATCTTTAATACCAAGCCGAAGAGATGGGACTTCATCCTGTAGGCAGTGGGGAGCCACTCAAGAGCTTTAAAAAGGAGAGTGATATGGATTAATTTCTTTTTGGAAAGCTCACTCTGGCTGCAGGATGAGGGATTGGCTGATGAGGTGGGAAGGAAGGGGCACATTGAAAGTGAAGAGTTATGTTAGTTGGCTATTTTATTATTTCATGTTAATGAGAATGAGAGCCTGCCTGAATTTGGTATCAGATAGTTGTAGTGCAAAATAGGAAATAGATTTCAGAACAATTTAGAGATGAGATTAAATGGACCTGGGAATTGGTTGGATGTAGTGGGTAAGGAATAGGATTCAATGATAACTCCAATATAGGAAGACCAGGGAGATGGTGATGTTTTTTACAAAGCTATGCAATATGGGGAAAAAAAAGAATCTGGAAGACAAAATTACAAATTCTTTCAGGAAGAACCTGTTAAATAGTATTTCTACAATGTTTAGGTGGAAATGTGCAGGAAGAAGTTAGATTGCCTTGGGAAAAATTGGGGCTATAGAAATACATTTTTCCCTCACATGCATATATGGGTGAGGGCTCCATCTAAAGGAGGAGAGAATGGCATTCAAGGAGACTAAGATTTAAAGCACGCAGAAGGCTGTAAGAATGGGATACCAAAAATCACCACAGTTTAAGTGGTATGCAGAAGAGATGCTCACAGGAGAAACTCAGAAGTAGAGGTCAGAGTGGGTAAGAGGATAACTGGCCCCACAGAGGGAAACTAGGAGTTTCAGGAAAGTCAAAGAGCTTATCCATACATCCAATAAAAGTTATTGCTGTAGGCCTTTATTCTGGGAACATAAAAGCTGAAACATGTCCATTGATTTTTGACCCTTGCCAGAGCAATTTCAGTTTGTTTGGCACAAAAGCTAACTGCTGTGAGTTGCATTGTAAATGGGAAATGAGGAAGTGGGGACAAGGAGTATAGACAACATTTTCACAAAGGAGAAGAGGGCAATGCAGCTGAAACCACAAGGAGGTATGAGGTCAAGACAGGCAAATTTAGGATGGGAGAGATCTGGGGAGAGGTCAGCAGGGAGAAGTTGTGTTTGAGAGCAGCAGGAGAGGCAGAGGAAAAGGAGAGAGAACTCACAATTGAGAATAAAAAGGGTAAAGACACTATGTCCAATTTTGCTATCTGCCACTTAGAATTGTGACATTAGACAATTTACTAAATCAAGTTCCTAATAATTGTATCTTCCCACATAAGGGAAGTAGTTTAAATAAAGTAAAGCAAGTAAAACAGAACTTTCAATTAATATTAATATCAATATTGGATTATAAGTGAAGATGGACAAGGTAATGTGGTATTTGTGTGTGTGTGTGTGTGTGTGTGTGTGTGTGTGTGTTTGTGTGTGATGGAGAGAAGAGAGCTAAGGAAAACCAAACCTATTTCCTTAAATTTCTTAATATTGTCTGTGAGATCTTTCCCTTTGCTCTTCCCTTTGTCCACATTCCTTGGGATAGAGTGGGGCTGTGTGGTAGACAAAACATGTGTCTAGAAATTTCAACTTTCAACTCAAAATTTGTTGATCATCTGCTATATTCAAAGCCCTCTACCAAGGGAGAGTGTTTAAAAGTAAATTAAGGCAGCCCATTCAAGCCTTAGCCCATTCATGCTCACAATCTAGTAGGGTAGAGAGGTAAATGTAAAAACACCTAAAGGGTAAACATACTGTGACCTAAAGTTGTATCTTTTACCTTATAAAAGTAAAATAGGATCCAGCTATTTTAGAACACCATTCTACTTTAAGGCCTGAGATATTTGGAACTTTTGAAATGTCATTTGATGTGTAGATACATTTGACATACATTAAAGAAGAAGTCACCTAAGAGGTTTGTCAGACCAGAAAAAGTGTGACTTTCTGGCCTGAGAGGGGGTGACAGAAGCCGTTGGGATGATTTATTGATAAGTGATGATGTGCAGCTGTAGTTCAAAGGAGGGCAGAGTCAGCTCTTAATAATAAAAATTGCAATCCAAGGGTTTCCTGCATTAAAAAAAAAATAATTTCAGAGATAAAAATAGGATGTAGGCGTGCACACACACACACTCTGATTCCCCAACCACAGATCCAAGAATGGCAGGCTATTTCAAGTTGTATGTGTATATTCCCACTCCATCCCCCTACACTGTCCTTTCCTATCTGTATACCAGTCTCCTCCTTGCTTAATTCTTCTTTAGATTATAGCCGTTTCCCCATCATGCACATATTTATGTTCCTACACCTGATACAGATTACGTCAGCATATCCATCTGGAATTCTAAGAGTGTAACCCTCATGGCCACAGATGCTTCACAATAGAAAGGGGAGTGGGACTCCATTAAAATAATCAGGGATCTCTATGAGATGGTCAAAGAGGGCTGTGGTGTTGGGAGCTAGAAGGCTGGATTGGGTTATAATTTCACATGGCACCTCAGCTGTGCTTCACTCCAGAATCAGCTTCTCTTCCCAGTTCAACATCAAGTAGCTGAAAGGCTTAAGCCAGTTTTTCTGTTCTGGTTGCTGAGCCCAAAGGACAGGAAATCATTACAGGAAAAACATTTCTAGCAAAGGTCACTTTAATAGAAAATTACATCAATCACCTCGAGGAAAAAAATACATTTCAATTGATGTCATCCGTCCATGGGATAACATCCATTTTAGTTTCTGACTTGGTTTTTTAAAAGTTAGTCTAACTTTTGGAGAAAGCACAACAAAAAGTAACCATGCCTTCAACAGTGATTTCAATCTTTTGAAAAGGAAGTGATGGTTATTAGCTATTTCATGTCACAAGCTAAATGGTTACCTACTTAGAAGAGGAAGAGATTATTTTGGGGTGTACTCCCAATGGAATGGTAAAAGGAGCATCCCAGAGCTTTCAGAGTTAGAAGATGAAGTGATTAGTTTTTCAGCATACTTTCTTACATGATTGAAATGTGGCAGATACACAGCTTAAAGATAGTGATAATTTTTTCTATGTATTTTAAGTAAATGCCAGTTACTTCCTAAAAATGTCTTACAGTCTTGTCTCAGTATCCATGGGATATTAGTTCCAGGACCCCTTGCAGCTACCAAAATGTACAGATGATAAAGTATCTTACTGTCCCCTCTGTATCCATGGATTCAACCAACTGTGAATTCCATCTGTGGATATGGAGAGCCAACTGTATTGACTTGACTTTACTCTACTCAGTCTAGACCCCTTTCCCCTTTCATTCCCCCCAAATATTTCCAAATCTAGACAGTGGCTGAAATAACTTCTCAATCATCTCCTATACAAAACTAAATAGAATATTTAACACTGATATTAAGTGAAGATTTATCATGTAGGCAAATTGCTGCAAATGATTCTATCTGAATAATCAGCCTTAAGAAGCCAGGTGTCCCCGACTCCCAAACTATACACATATTCCAGCCTTGGTCTCTGAGCCTTACTTTCCCTTACAGGCAACCAAAGTGCAAAGTCTGACCACTACAGCTTGGAAAGTACTTGCTTGAACTCTAAGAACAACTTCTATCCACCTTATTACAATGAATCCTAAAATGTGGTCCACAGACTAGCAATATCAGCATCACCTAAGAGACTTCAGGCTTCATCTCAGACTCACTGAATCAAAAACTCTGGAAGTAGAGCCCAGCAATCCATGTGTCAGCAAGCTCCCCATGTGATCTGGATGTACACTAAAGTCTGAGAACCATGGCCCTTTGGAATCAAATAAAGAATGGGTCCCACCTTTCTCTTCTCTACCCAACAGCCCTGGGCCCCTGGATCTGATACAAATGAAAAAGATTATCTGAGAAAATGTGCTGGAAGGAATGGCTGGAGAGGTTCTAGGGCTCAGCTAAAAGTTCTATTTCACTGGCACAGGCTGCTTCTGTTTCCCGTTGCCAGGTTCAGAAAAATAAGCAGGCCAATGGCCATCACAGGCAAACCCCTACCAAATCTGAAAGGATTTACTCTGGGGAGTAAGTCTATCTTGTACAATGATCTGGAAACACAGTAATCACTTTAATCTGGCAGGATGTAAATTGAACTGGGTGGGCTGTTTGATCATAATACCTCACAATGCTTCTTCAGGGCCTTACTTGGGTCCAGTATACAGTTGACCCTTAAACAACAGAGGCTTGAATTGGGTGGGCCCACTTATATGCATATTTTTTTCAATAGTAAATACTACCGGACTACACAATCTGCAACTGTTTGAATCTGAGGATGCGGAACTGCGGTTACAGAAGAGCCACATACACTGAAGGCCAACTATAAGTTATACTCAGAGTTCTGACTGCCAGGAAGGTCAGCATTCCTAATCTTATGTTGTTCAAGGGTCAACTGCATTCAGCAAAGAAGTAAAATGAAGCAACTTGAAAAGTGTTGTCCCAAGGATGGCCTGGCTCTCCATATGCTCACCACAATGTTTTTCTCCTTGTGTCTTGAGGCCAGGGGAATCAAGCCAGAACAAATGAGTTCATATTTCTATTATCGTGAGGAGATGAAGGCAATTGGGAAGAACCACAACCTCTTAGAATTTAGTAGCTAGTAAACTTCCTCAACTGGGGAAGGTTTCTGAAAATTCTCTTTTCTCTGTAAATTTGTATATTCTTATTACAAATATCACTCCCACCCCACCTCCAGTCATAGAGATCCTTTCATATAAAAACGTGTTATTTCATCAGTTATTAGAGATTCTGCCCAAAATGTCTTCTCATCAGTTAGGTTTGTTTCTCTTATCTACATTTTTATGCTTCGACTAGATTTTGTAAATGTTTTCTCTCATGGTACTATGTTAGGTCAGAAAACCAACATACAAAAAAGCCTTAGCGGAATTATAGCATACCCACCAAAAGGAAAACTTTGGTTTTAGTAATTTTTTCCACATTAGAAAGGAATGAAAAATGTTGCTGAAAAATCTCAGTGCCAAAGAGATACTGTAATATGTGCTGTGGTGGAATTATATTGAGTTTTCTGGGGATTTAGAAGAATAAGTTTCAGCTTATCATATGGGCAATATCACCCTCAAAACTAATGGCAACAAAACATTTGCATTCCAAACTAAAGGGAAATTCCATTTTGAGAGCCAAACGAGATGCAGACAGAGCCTTGGGTTCCTCCTCTCTTGGATCTGACTTAATACCACTTTTAGTTCCATCACTGGGGAAGTAAGGAATGATGTGGAGTAGACTATGCCTTTGTAAGGGAGAAAAATATCAATAATATTTCACCTACCCTTCTGAGTTCTTATCTGAGACCCCTGTAATAAAACATAAACAGAAGTTTATTAACACATATACCTCATGTGTGCATGGGAGATAAAAAGGGAAGAATGATTAGCTCCCCAAACTAGCTTAGAATTCAGACTGAAATACCATTTGCATACTGAAAGGGGAGGAGGAATGTAGGCCTCTTAGGGGAAACTAAATGATTTTTAGGAAAGATGAATGGGCCCTTTAGATGGGAGGTACGGCTGTGATAAAGCTTATCTGGGTGTGGTGTTGACTTCTAGTCTCTTCTCCTATGATGAGAGTCAATCTTTCCTGGTTGATGAAACTCCAGGGAGAGGATTTATGACAATCCAGTTCTTTATGGAGGACTTGTCTTTAGGCAGATAAGGGGAGTTCAAAGAGAGCCTCTCCCTAAATTTTCTGTATTTCAAATACCTACAGCTCAACATAGCCAATATACCAAAGCAGCATATTTTGTAGTGACATGTTCTGAACTCCTGTAGTCATATATTGAGGTGGTGTATTCTCCTACCCTTCACTTTCCTATCTTGACCTCTCTTCAACTGACAGAAATCTCAAGATGTTTCCAAGATGGTTCTTTCTAGGTCTCTAAACTTGATGTGGGAAGATTCATGCTCTTTGGTCTTATGGTGGGAACATTTATCCTTAGGGTGGGGTATCCACTTTCCAGATTCTTTCCAAAGCTCCTAAAATCCAAATATATAGGGTAGAGATAATAAGTAGTGTTTGTGAATGTTGGACAAATCTCTCTACAGGCAACAGAAGATCTTAATCCATAGGCAGACTGGGAAGACCTGGGGACCGTTGTCTTTCTCTGCCTATTGACTTATGTATAGTGAGCTAGAATGATGGTCTGGCCCCAGGTGAGCTCTGTTTCAAACCCTGGGCAAGATGTCATAAATATTGGATTATGTCTTTTAAAATTTTAGGGATCTCTCTATTCTAGAAAAGAGACTTACCAAAAATTTTCTAATGTATCAGTCTTATAAAATCATCTGCCAGAATAACTGCTTGTTCTCCTTTTACCAAGGGAGAATGCTATCACTCTTATCCACCCAATGGCCGGGCGGGTCCCACTGGTCAGTGAGACTCTGTTGGGATCCCAGCATAACTTTGAAATGCAACGAGAGATGCTCTCCTGTGGAAATACCTATAATCCTAGTACAGATGCTGTCATCTTTTCTTCTTTCCACACTCAACCGCTAATGCCTTTGGGGAAACAAGATATCTTAGAGAATAGCTATCAGCTGAACATTAGTCTACTTAACTTGACATTAGATAAGGACTGGGTTACGTAAAACAAGAAACTTGATTCCATAAGGAAATTCAATGTCCTTATCACTTTTGGACAATAAACATTAGAATTTAAGTACAGTATTCCCACAAAGGACCTTTCACTTGCCTTGAAATTTTACTGTGAAAAATCTACATGTACAAATAAGTGAATATTTTTAACAAGTTTGACTTGCAAAGAGACAAACCTTTGTTTTCCTTCTTTTCTGAACATCTCAGTTTTCTGTGTTAGCCCCTGAGAACCACATTTAAAAAAGGAAATTCATGAGAACTGACTTTTTAAATGTTGCTGTATTCCCCCTTAGAACCAAAATGAAAGTAAAAATTATTATGGTTACTCAACAATCTTAGTGTAGTTGGATAATATTTTGAGATATTATGTATTTTCTGTGCTTTATCATTTCCCTTTGTTCCCTTCCATTTTGGCAGTTAGCTGGTTCTGTTCCATATTGCCTTAGGGTATACATGTGATAAGTAGCAAAAGTGAAGTAAAGAAGATGGCTTAGTGGTTACTTGTGGATTCCAGAGTCAATATGCCCTGGTTCTAAGTCTCACTGGCTATTTAATAGCTGTGTGACCTTAGGTAAAATATTTAACTCTCTGTTCCTCAGATTTTCATCTGCTATATATAAATAATGATAGTATCTGTCTCATAAAGTTTTAATATTGAGATACTATATTTAAAAGGATTTAACCATGATTTAAAATGGTAATGATAATGATTGACACTTATAGAGCACTTACTTTGTGTTTGATACTGTTCTAAGATACATAGTGACTCATTTAATATATGCAGGCATCCTGTGCTTTAGGTATTATATACTAACACCACCACCACCATCATTATCATTCTTAAACAGATGAGGAAACAATGGCATGCCACAGTTGATTGGCTGCGGTTCTGATGAAGTTGGCTGGGATCAGATGACTCCACTCCAGGCTATAGGGTGGGTTCAGGACTGCTCCAAGCATTTATTCTTGGAACTGTTGCTATCAGAACCTTGTACTTCTCATAATGAATCATAAGAACACAACAGAAAAAGCCATATTCAATAACACATTTAAAGTCTCTGCCTGTGTCACATCACTATTAAGACCGGTAGCAAAATCTTAAGGAAGTAAACTCTGGTGGCCATCAGGCCTCGACAAAGGTGAGAAAGTATAATGTTAATGAGAGGAAGAGAATGAGAATTAAAAGCATTAAACCACTCTACCATATAGAGAAAATAGATATGCAAAGAAGTATTTATAATATGATAAAATAAAGTCACATTTAAACTGAATGTTAGAATAGACAGTCAGTGAGTCAGAGGAAAATTGTATATAGTTTAAAAATTTTCCAGAAAACCCTTTAGGAAGACACCTTTGTTGAAAACTGGGTCGTTCATAAAATCCTACTATGAGAGGTTTCTCTTCAGTGTGGAAAGAGATCATTGTTTTATTGGTCAATCCCAAATCAAATATAAGCCTATGTACAGGGGTCATGTTGAATGAACTCAGCATGATGCTGAGGTCCTACTTTGTGAGATGTAGGTAATTGACAACAGCTAAGTGAACCAGTCTATGAACTCGTGCTCATTCAGGACATTTGCTTTGAAAGGAAGGGAATATGCCTGGGTACTATAAAACCATCCTCTGTTTAAAATCAATATTTTCCTTAGATTGGTTCAAGATGGCAGAGTAGAAGGATGTGTGCTCACTCCTTCTTGCAAGAGCACCAGAATCACAACTAACTTCTAAACAATCACTAACAGGAAGACACTGGAACTCACCAAAAAGATACCACACATTTAAAGACAAAGGAGAAGCCACAATGAGATGGCTGGAGTATCGCAATCACAATAAAATCAAATCCCATAACCTCTGGGTGGGTGACTCACAAACTGGAGAACACTTATACCACAGAAGTCCACCCACTGGAATGAAGGCTCTTAGCCCCACATCTGGCTTCCCAATCTGGGGGTCTGGCAATGGGAGGAGGAATGCCTAGAGAATCAGACTTTGAAGGCTAATGGGATTTGATTGCAGGATTTGACAAGACTGGAGGAAACAGAGACTCCACTCTTGGAGGGCACACAAAAAGTATTGTGCTCATCAGGACACAGGAGAAAGAGCAGTGACCCCATAGGAGACTGAACAAGACCTACTTGTTAGTGTTGGAGGGTTTCCTGCAGAGGCGGGGGTGGTTGTGGCTCACCATGAGGACAAGAACACTGGCAGCAGAAGTTCTGGGAAGTACTCCTTGGTATGAGCTTTCCCAGAGTCCACCATTAGCCCCAACAAAGAGCCAGGTAGGCTCCAGGGCTTGGTAGCCTGAGGCCAAACAACCAACAGAGAGGGAACTCAGTCCCACCCATCAGCAGACAAGCAGATTAAAGTTTTACTGAGCTCTGCCTACCAGAGAAACACCCAGCTCACCCACCACCTGTCCCTCCAATCAGAAAGCTTGCACAAGCCTCTTAGATCACCTCATCCACAAGAAGGCAGACAGCAGAAGCAAGAAAACAACAATTCTGCAGCCTGTGGAAAGAAAACCACATTCACAGAAAGATAAACAGAATGAAATGCAGAGGACAAAGTACCACATGAAGGAAAAAGATAAAACCCCAGAAAAACAGTTAAATGAAGTTGAGATAGGCAACCTTCTGGAAAAAGAATTCAGAATAATGACAGTGAAGATGATCCAGGACCCCAGAAAAAGAATGGAGGCAAAGATCAAGAAGATGCAAGAAATGTTTAACAAAGACCTAGAAGAAGTAAAGAACAAACACCTAGAAGAATTAAAGAACAAACAAACAGAGATGAACAATACAATAACTGAAGTGAAAAATACACTAGAAGGAATCAATAGCAGAATAACTGAGGCAGAAGAATGGATAAGTGACCTGGAAGACCGAATGGTGGAATTCACTGCCACGGAACAGAATAAAGAAAAAAGAATGAAAAGAAATGAAGACAGCCTAAGAGACCTCTGGGATAACATTAAACACAACCATCATCACAGTATAGGGGTCCCAGAAGGAGAAGAGAGGGAGAAAGGACCTGAGAAAATATTTGAAGAGATTATAGTCAAAAACTTCCCTAACATGGGAAAGGAAATAGGCGCCCAAGTCCAGGAAGCATAGAGAGTCCCAGGCAGGATAAACCCAAGGAGAAACACTCCGAGACACATAGTAATCAAATTGACAAAAATTAGAGACAAAGAAAAATTCTAGAAGGCAACAAGGGAAAAATGACAAATAATATACAAGGGAACTCCCATAAGGTTAACAGCTTATTTCTCAGCAGAAATTCTACAAGCCAGAAGGGAGTGGCATGATATACTTAAAGTGATGAAAGGGAAGAACCTACAACCAAGGTTACTCTACCCAGCAAGGATCTCATTCAGATTCGATGGAGAAATCAAAAGCTTTACAGACAAGCAAAAGCTAAGAGAATTCAGCACCACCAAACAAGCTCTACAACAAATGCTAAAGGAACTTCTCTAAGTGGGAAACACAAGAGAAGAAAAGGACCTACAAAACCAAACCCATTACAATAAAGAAAATGATAATGGGAACATACATATCGACAATTACCTTAAAGATGAATGGATTAAAGGCTCCAACCAAAAGACACAGGCTCGCTGAAAGGATACAAAAACAAGACCCATATATATGCTGTCTGCAAGAGACCCACTTCAGACATAGGGACATAAACAGACTGAAAGTGAGGGGACGAAAAAGATATTCCATGCAAATGGAAATCAAAAGAAAGTTGGAGTAGCACTACTTTATCAGATAAAATAGACTTTAAAATAAAGAATGTTACAGGAGACAAGGAAGGACACTACATAATGATCAAGGGATCAATCCAAGAAGAGGATATAACAATTATAAATATATATGCACCCAAAATAGGAGCACCTCAATACATAAGGCAACTGATAACAGCTATAAAAGAGGAAATTGACAATAATAGTGGGAGACTTTAATATCTCACTTACACCAATGGACAGATTGTCCAGAGAGAAAATTAATAAGGAAACACAAGTTTTAAATGACACAATAGACCAGATAGATTTACTTGATATTTATAGGACATTCCATCCGAAAACAGCAGATTACACTTTCTTCTCAAGTGCACACGGAACATTCTCCAGGATAGAACACATCTTGGGTCACAAATCAAGCCTCGGTAAATTTAAGAACACTGAAACCATATCAAGCATCTTTTCCAATCACAACACTATGAGATTAGAAATCAATTACAGGGAAAAAAACGTAAAAAACACAAACACATGGAGGCTAAACAATATGTTACTAAATAACCAAGACATCACTGAAGAAATCAAAGATGAAATCAAAAAATACCTAGAGACAAATGACAATGAAAACACGACGATCCAAAACCTATAGGTTGCAGCAAAAGCAGATCTAAGAGGGAAGTTTATAGCTATACAAGCCTACCTCAAGTAAACAATCTAAACTTACACCTAAAGGAACTAGAGAAAGAAGAACAAACAAAATCCAAAGTTAGCAGAAAGAAAGAAATCATAAAGATCAGAGCAGAAATAAATGAAATAGAAACAAAGAACACAATAGCAAAGATCAATAAAGCTAAAAGCTGATTCTTTGAGAAGATAAACAAAATTGATAAACCATTAGCCAGACTCATCAAGAAAAAGAGGGAGAAGACTCAAATCAATAAAATTAGAAATGAAAAAGGAGAAGTTACAACAGACACCACAGAAATACAAAGCATCCTAAGAGACTACTACAAGCAACTCTATGCCAATAAAATGGACAACCTGGAAGAAATGGACAAATTCTTTGAAAGGTATAACCTTCCAAGACTGAACCAGGAAGAAATAGAAAATATGAACAGACCAATCACAAGTAATGTAATTGAAACTGATTAAAAATCTCCCAACAAACAAAAGTCCAGGACCAGAAGACTTCACAGGTGAATTCTACCAAATTCATTTAGAGAAGAGCTAACACCCATCTTTCTCAAGCTCTTTCAAAAAATTGCAGAGGAAGTAACACTCCCAAACTCAGTCTATGAGGCCACCATCACCCGGATACCAAAACCAGACAGAGATAGTACAAAAAAAGAAAATTATGGACCAATATCACTGATAACTATAGATGTAAAAATCCTCAACAAAATACTAGCAAACAGAATCGAACAACACATTAAAAGGATCATACACCATGATCAAGTGGGATTTATCCCAAGGATGCACAGATCCTTCAATATATGCAAATCAATCAATGTGATACACTATATTAACAAACTGAAGAATAAAAACCATATGATCATCTCAATAGATGCAGAAAAAGCTTTTGTCAAAATTCAACACCCATTTATGACAAGAACTCTCCAGAAAGTGGGCATAGAGGGAACCTACCTCAACATAAGAAAGGCCATATACGACAAATCCACAGCAAACATCATTCTCAATGGTGAAAAACTGAAAGCATTTCCTCTAAGATCGGGAACAAGACAAGGATGTCCACTCTCACCACTATTATTCAACATAGTTTTGGAAGTGTTAGCCACAGCAATCAGAGAAGAAAAAGAAATAAATGAATATAAATTGGAAAAGAAGAAGTAAACCTGTCACTGTTTGCAGATGACATGATACTATACATAGAGAATCCTAAAGATGCCACCAGAAAACTACTTGGGCTGATCAGTGAATTTGGTAAAGTTACAGGATATGAAATTAATGCACAAAGATCCCTTGCATTCCTATACACTAACAATGAAAGATCAGAAAGAGAAATTAAGGAAATAATCACATTCACCACTGCAACAAAAAGAATAAAATACCTAGGAATAAACCTACCTAAGGAGTTAAAAGACCTGTACTCAGAAAACTATAAGATACTGATGAAAGATATCAAAGATGACACAAACAGATGCAGAGGTATACCATGTTCTTGGATTGGAAGAATCAATATTGTGAAAATGACTATTCTACCCAAAGCTGTCTACAGAGTCAATACAATCCCTATTAAATTACCAATGGTATTTTTTACAGAAGTAGAACAAAAAAATCTTAAAATTTGTATGGAGACAGAAAAGACCCCAAATAGCCAAAGCTATCTTGAGGGAAATAAAAGGATCTGGAGTAATCAGGCTCCCTGACTTCAGACTATACTACAAAGCTACAGTAATCAAGACAATATGGTACTGGCAGAAAAACAAAAATATAGTTCAGTGGAAAAGATAGAAAGCCCAGAGATAAACCCACACACCTATGGTCAACTAATCTGTGACAAAGGAGGCAAGGATATACAATGGAGAAAAGACAATCTCTTCAATAAGTGGTACTGGGAAAACTTGACAGCTACATGTAAAAAATGAGATTAGAACACTCCCTAACACCATACACAAAAGTAAACTCAAAATGGATTAAAGACCTAAATGTAAGACTGGACAGTATAAAACTCTTAGAGGAAAACATAGGAAGAACACTCTTTGACATAAATCACAGCAAGATCTTTTTTGACCCACCTCCTACAGTAATGGAAATAAAAACAAAAATAAACAATTGGGACCTAATGAAACTTAAAAGCTTTTGCACAGCAAAGGAAACTATAAACAAGACGAAAAGACAACTCTCAGAATGGGAGAAAATATTTGCAAATGAATCAACGGACAAAAAATTAATCTCCAAAATGTACAAGCATCTCATGGAGCTCAATATTAAAAAAACAAACAACCCAATCCAAAAATGAGCAGAAGACCTAAATAGACATCTCTCCAAAGAAGACATACAGATGGCCAAGAGGCACATGAAAAGCTGCTCAACATCACTAATTATTAGAGAAATGCAAATCAAAACTACAATGAGGTATCATCTCACAGCAGTTAGAATGGGCGTCATTAGAAAATCTACAAACAACAGATGCTGGAGAGGGTGTGGAGAAAAGGGAACCCTCTTGCACTGTTGGTGGGAATGTAAATTGATACAGCCACTATGGAGAATAGTATGGAGGTTCCTTAAAAAACTAAAAACAGAATTACCGTATGACCCAGAAATCCCACTACTGAGCATATACCCAGAGAAAACCATAATTCAAAAAGACACACGCACCCCAATGTTCATGGCAGCACTATTTACAATAGCCAGGTCATGGAAGCAAACTAAATGCCCATCAACAGATGAATGGATAAAGAATATGTGGTACATATATACAATTGAATATTACTCAGCCATAAAAAGGAACGAAATTGGGTCATTTATAGAGACGTGGATGGACCTAGAGACTGTCATACAGAGTGAAGTAAGTCAGAAAGAGAAAAACTAGTATTGTATATTAATGCATATGTGTGGAATCTAGAAAAATGGTACAGATGAACTCATTTGCAAGGCAGAAATAGAGACTCAGATGTAGAGAACAAACGTATGGACACCTAGTGGGGAAAGTGGAGGCGGGTGGTGGTGGTGGGATGAACTGGGAGATTGGGATTGACATATATACACTAATATGTATAAAATAGATAACTAATAAGAACCTACTGTATAAAAAAATAAATAAAATAAAATTCAAAAAAATTTTTCCTCACTCTGTGTCTCTCTCTGTCTGTCTCTGTGTCTCTGTCTCTTTCTCTGTCTCTGTCTCTCTCTTTCTCTCTGACTCTGTTTATCCTCAATTTCCATCCATGCACATTTAGTTGAACTTGTATTATTAAGTGAATGTTTAGTCCAGTAACTGGAGACGTATACTAGAAGGAGAAATAACTATCAACTAGACTACAAATCCTTCCTGGAGGAGAGAAAGCCTATGGAGGTTTAGTGGATGCCTGCAAAGATAAGGCACTAGGCTGGCCTACAGTATATGAATCACAATTAAGCTGAAACTTAAAAATCGGCAGGGATTTAAATAGAGAGAAATATGAAAGATGGGTATTCCAGGTGGAAAGAACAGTTTGAACAAATGCACAGAGGCAGGAAAATTAAATAACTGAGACTAATCTCAATTCATAACGAGTTAAAGAATAAGAGTCAAGAATCAATTACCAGGGGGTTGTTTTTACTGAAATATGTAATGTCATTCAGAGCTGATATTTACAACGGTAGAATGCTATTAGCAGAGGAATATGCTTAAACAATCATTAGTCCAAATTCTTTTAAATTCTCGAAATAACAGTTTTAACAGTGGCTTAAAAAATTATTTTCAGAGTAACACCCCCATTTAAAAAATAAACTTTGACTCACTATAAAACCTGACTATGGGTCATCTATTTAAATTATAAGTATGTTTATTGAATACTAGATAACATTCCAACAATAAATTGACACTGTAGAAAAAAATCAAGTTTAAGATAATTAAGGAAGCAAGCCTGGCATTAGGATTATAAAGTTTGATTTAATTTATAGAAAATAACAGTTACCATTTTATAGTCAGAGAAATATAAAGGGCTACTTGTACAGCATGTTGAGGCATCTAAATAAAAGCCAATTTCTCCACATGATTTGTTATTTTACCTAAAAAGTAGATAAAACTCTGCATTTCCCAGCTTTTCAAGGTGAATAATAATTCCAAAAAGTTCAAAATTTGAATTTCTTCAAGCATGAGGGTGGATACTAGGAGATATATATATAGATTAGATATAGATATAGATATAGATGCTATAAATAAAGTATCACATAAATCTGATAACTGATAATGCAACAAATGGCCTTACTATGTGTCCTGTTCTATGATTTGTAGGACCATGTAGTAAATTTAACTTCCCTAAATCTCAAAATTCTGAAAGCAAAGCTCTCTACTATCCATTTTCTTTACATCTTTAATTATTAATCCAACAACAGAAAACAGACTTCTATTAATCAATATTTACTGAACTCTCAGAATCTATATGGCAGTTTTACATACTATAGGTGTTTAGGAAGCAAGGGTTTCCTCAATTCATGACATCTTTTATTTTCAAGATGACTCTCTTGAAATCTCAGTTTGTCTGCGATATTGAGGCCAATATTCATTGAAAATCAACTCATTCCAATATTTGATTAATGTCATTTTATTACATGACTCCAACTCTTTAGCATCTGTAGTATCTATAATAGCATAGGAATACAAAGCTTAGAAATTGAAATTCAAAATCTTTTATTAAGAAGCTAGCATGTGGCCAGCTGGAATACTAGGAGCTGGAATACAATGATGAATAATATGAGATCCAGACTATGTCCTAAAAGAGCTGAAAAAAGTGAGTCACAATAGAGAATAAATAATCATAAGCCAATGTGAGAACTCTAATTAATAGAGATGGTTCAAAATGCTAAGAGCAGACAAACCATGGGGGGGGGTCATGGAAGATGTCATTAAAGAAGATGATAGATTAGCTTAAATTTAAAAGGAGAGCACAATCTTTCCAGGTTGACAAGTGGTGGGGAAAGATGCAGTTTCCTAGGATGCTAATGAATTTCTTTGTAGATTTATTTGCATGTAATTCCCTCTTTTCCTCAGCCCTAAAACACCATATCCTTATTCTTTTTTTTTCCCTCACAATATCTCAGCAGGGGATGATAAAGTAATACTGTAAAAATCCAACCATGAAGCAACAGGGAAAGCTCATACTAGATGTGAAACTCATCTCCCTTATTAAGGTTTGGGGAATTGCTACATGGAGCATTTTTCCCCTTAGCAACTGGATCACTGTTTTTGTGAATTTATAGTTAAATTAAACACCATGAAATCATTCAAGACAGCAAATTTAGTATTATTTGCATGTGCTTCTCTCTTGTTTTGGAGTCTCCTCTGTACTCTCAGATTGGGGTTAATTACTCATGATTTCTCCCTTTGTATTCATAATTTTTCTCTGGCAGTTTCACATTGTTATTATTGGGACTTCTTTTGTCCTGCTTAATTAAATGCTGAAAGGCTTCCAGTTGATTTTGCAGTCTGCTGAGGTAGCTAGATAATTTGCAGTCTAAATAAAATGTTCAGCCTTGACTCAACTTTCAAGACCCACTCTTGCAGGCAATGTGTATGAGATGATGCCATTGGTGTTACTCATCTGTGATTAAAAGCAAACAAATAGACAAACGTTTCTTTAGAATAAGCTTCACTATCCTTCAGACAGAACCTTTCTTCTTGGGTTGTGGCTTTCTGTGCTTTCTTTATAATTCATTCAGTATTGAGAACTAATTGCCATCATCACACTGAGTCACCCATGCTAAAGAAATAAAAAACAGCACTCCTTGGGTGACAGTGATAGCTCCAAAGCAGCAGGCAGCTCCATGTGTGAAGCAATTGAGAATGGCTCTGTGTCACCAAGGAAAATGGCCTCTTTGCAACAAGACAGAAATCTCACTGTATGCCTTTAAGAGTCAGTGCTCTAAGAAGGCAGCTTAACACACAGAAACACATTTCTGTAAGGTCAGCTTGAGAGAATGCATTTCTCAAATAAAAAAAAAAAAAGCAGTAAAAATGAGGATGCTGGATAGCATTTGGTGGGCATTTATGTAATAAATAACAGTATATGCTTATGCACACTTGCATTATTGTAGTAAATAACCAAAGCCCTGGGATGAAATGACTTGAAATCTGAAAGCCAATGGCCATTGCATACAGACGTATGAAATATACAAATGGAGGTACTGTGGCTTTCTTTCCACTTTGGGATCTTTAATGCACTGCTTAAGACTAATTAAAATAATAAAACGAAGCCCACAATTCCCATTTCTGTTCAGAAGAGGCACTGTGGAAATAATCAGACCTATATTTTTCCACAAGCACTTCCTACAGATTCGGCACACTGCTGGTTTCTCTCCACAAACCGTTTTAATCCATGGGCACTCTCTCTGAGTGCTCCTTTGTGATCGTGAGAGGTGCTCTGTAGTGCAGCAACCGCTGCTGTTTACTAAGCTCATCATCAGCTTGAAACGCATGCAGGAACCAAACAGGAGATCGGTTATCGATATGTGTGGCATGGGAGTCAGCAGCCCTTTCAATGGGAAGACACCATCTCTGACTCCGTTTGATCTTCAATATGGTTACATTAGGGTCTTTGAGAAATCTTATAATGTTCCTTCAGGCTTTATGCAAAGTTAAACCTAAATCATGGAATCTCACCTGCTAAATATTCATTGAATCGTTTCTATGATCCCAGGCATAACAGACATTATGAGAGACAAGGAAATACAGAACTTGATTCCCGCCTTAAACAGGTTATAATTGAGTTAGAGAGCAGAACTACAACCAAAATAATGACAGAAATAAGAAAGATACATATCAAATAAGATTTCAATGGTACATTTCATAATAAAAATATAGGTATGTATCAATTAAGTAATAGGAGTCTCTAAAGCTTAAAAATCACCAAGGAAGGATAAAATCTTACTACTTCAAGTGTGATCCACAGCCCAGCACGTGAGTATCACCTGAGAGCTTGTTAGAATGCAGAATTTCAGGTCATGCACCAGATCTACTACAACAAAAAAATAAAACAAGATTTTAACAAGATTAAACAAGATCCAGGTGGCTTGTATTCACAGTAAAGTTTGAGAAACACTGGACCAAACTATAAGGCCCAAGTGGGCAGAAATCCTAGCTATATATTTCATGGCTGATCTCCAGTGACTAGTCTCCCAACATTGATAGGTGATCAATAAATGTTCATTAAAGAAAACAATGCGGTCCATTGCTAAGCACATACAGCACAGGGGAAAATCCAGGGTACATAAGATAAAAAGGATGTACATGTTTTTAAAACGTCCAGAGAAGCCCCACTCTGGGCTGCAAAAGTAATATTTAGATTAATTAGAAGAGTCATTATTTGGTTTGAGAATATCATTTGAATTCTTGGGGATTGATATTTGAAATATAATTTAAGGAAAAGATATTTCTATTCATTAATCTCTATTAAATAATTAAAATTATTTATAATATTTTAAATAAAAAGTTATCTTTTGATATGCATGTTCAAAAATAGAAAAATTACAAATGTATGACTTCAGAACATAAATTAAAATAGACTTTAGAAATATTTTGCTTTCATATAATTATCCTTTATTGAAAAGATCCTATGAAAATGTTTTTTCTATTAAACTCTCAAAAGAATAATAACAAAAATATGACATCTCTTACTATGCTCATTACTGACTACATGAAAAGTTAGAGCTTTATAATGTTAGGAATGTAATCAAAAGGGCTTTAAAAAGCATGTCTGTCTAATTTTTATTATCGGGTTTCTATAACTGGGCATAACTTTGTGATTTGTTTTAAACGTTGAAAAATTCCAATATAAAAATCAATAAAAAACACAGAGAACATTATGTAAACATTCCTTGGGGTCTCTGAGTGATGTCTGCTAACATAAAGAAGAGGCTGGTCTAAATCAGTGGCTCTCAACAATGACAACTCATTTTAACAGCTTGGATAGCTTACCAAAAATACCAGTGGGCAGGCCCCAGCCAGTCCTATTAAGTCAGAATTTCTGGGTGTAAAATTTACTGTCTGTCAGGTGAAGGAGGTCTGTCTATGTTGTGTCAGTCCTTTATAGTTTTTTTTTATAATTACATTTCTCATTTATACACATTGTACATTATTATCAGTATTCATATTTTGCAGTAACTTTATTGGCATAAGCCATATAAGTACTTTGGCTAGGAATAAATAAAAGGCCCATTATGATAGAATTCAAAATCAATCTATAGTACGTTTTTTGTTGAGTCTTCAAGAAAGACAAAAAGATGTAGGACTTATAGGTCTTCATTAAGTTATAACTCTGAGCACTGTCTCTGATTTTACTCTTAAATGTAGATATAGAGTTGTTAAAGGTGGATGTTGATGATTCTTTGCAAGCACACCTCTTCAACTCACTTCATTTTAGAAATTTTTTTTTTTTAATTTTTTAAAATTTATTTATTTATCTATGGCTGCGTTGGGTCTTCGTTTCTGTGCGAGGGCTTTCTCTAGTTGTGGCAAGTGGGGGCCGCTCTTCATCGCGGTGCGCGGGCCTCTCATTATTGCGGCCTCTCTTGTTGCGGAGCACAGGCTCCGGACACGCAGGCTCAGTGATTGTGGCTCACGGGCCTAGTTGCTCCGCGGCATGTGGGATCTTCCCAGACCAGGGCTCGAACCCATATCCCCTGCATTGGCAGGCAGATTCTCAACCACTGCGCCACCAGGGAAGCCCCTAGAAATTCATTTTCATCGTCATTTCCTTTGGGGTAACAGCTTAGTGTGTCTGCATAAGTCTTCCGTTAAGTCAGGAGTCAAAATTTTAAGGTAATAAAAATTATACACAGTAATAAAAGTTTAGTTATAATTTCTAATTATTTAACACTATCTACCAAATATCTATTGAGGGTTTGCCATGTGTCAGGCTCTGTCCTACGTATTGAGATATGACAGTGAAAATGGCAGACATGATCCATGTGCTCAGGAAGCATACTGTCTAGTCCTGAGAGGCAGACAATACACAGCAGTAAATGACATAATTTTTCAGGTAGTGGTAAGTGCTATGGAGAAACAAAACTGGACTAACGTGATCGTCATTGATAAGATGGGGTGGATGGTCAGGGAGGGCCTCCCTGACAATGTAACATTTGAGCTAAGACTTAATGACAAGAAAGAGTCATTCATAGGAAGATTAGAAAAAAACTATTCCGGGCAGAAAGAATAGCTTATTGCAAAACTGTAAGATAGGAATGAGTTAGGCATTGCCAAAGAACAGGACCAAAGCTTATGTAGCTAGAGCAGAATGAGCAAGAATTTGAGTAACAATAAATCAAGTGAAAGAGATAAGTAGAAACCACGTGATGTGCCACTTCAGTCACCATAGTGGGAATTTGAATGTACGATCTTGTATGTTCACTGAAGTGAGAAGCCATGGAATTTAAGCGTTTGTGGGGAGATAAGGTAGGAAGAGCAGTGGGAGGATTAGGTGGTGGATAACATGCCTTAGATAATGAGTATCTGGGAATCTCTCTTGACTTTTGCATTGATTTTTATGGAAACAATTCCCTTTATAAGTTTATTTGCTTTAAGTTGCCTTTTCTTGGAGTATATCCTTAAAATATTTTGTGAAACTTCTGCATTATCTTACATTCAATAAAATACACTCAGAGAGTTCAAAAAGCTTGCCAAAGGCCACAAAGCTGGTAGATGGTAAGACCTAGAGTTAAATTCGAGTTCTAAAACTTTAAGTTACATGTTCATTTTTGGTGTTAAATGAGAATAAAAAAAAACAAAACAAAAATAAACAAAAACCCTTCCTATTTAGTACATATTATAATTTCGATTCTGAAGATAAGTACTTATGAAAATGTCCTACAAGAGTAATGTTCCAGAAAGCTGCAAAGTTCAAAATGTGAAAATTTTCAGTTCAAGGCAGTATGGTGATAACAATTTGTGATAAGCCCTATCCTAAGCCATCATTAAATTACCCATTCAAACCAAAGACAAAGACAAAAACTGTCAACAGCTCAAATTAAAACCAATGAAAGTGACCCTTTTTCAGGATTCTAGGAGGCAGTCTGAACATCTCTGTTGATGGGCAGAGCTTCTCAAGTCTCCAGGGAGGTGGGACAGGGATGAACAAGGAGCACAACATAGTAGGGGAACTAAGGGTGGATCCGGGTTCCCTGCAGTGATTAAATATTCATTTTTGCAAGCCCTTTTCTTAACTATCTCTAAACCTTCATTAAAATACTAAAGTTATAATCTGGGCTCCTACATCTCATGGGAGATAAAAGCATTCCCCAAGCTTAGGAAGAAGCAGACAAATGGAAAGTGGTTATCTCCCCAAGATTAGAGTTGGGTAATTAGGCTGTCACCAATGGAGATGTTTTGTCCCCAACACAACTGGCAATGAACAGGGATACCCTCAGAACCATCTGGAAAATACTGTGTTGGCACTATTTTCCAGCACATGAGAGCTTGTGCCACCATAATTTGGACTACATGTGGATGTTGGGAGCAATATAGTAAATTGAAACCTGGAGCCAGACTGCCTGGGTTCAAGTCCCACTCTTCTACTTACTAGCTATGTGATCTTGTATGTCACACCTCTATGCTTAGATTGTGTTGTCCTTAAAATAAGAATAGTAATTGTGCATATTTCATAGAATTAACGTGAAGACTATGTGAGTTAAGTATACACAGGGCATGGAAAAGTGTCTGGTACATAACTGCTATGTAAGCATTGACTATGATTATCATTTAGTATTAGTATTGCTGTTGATGTAGTTATGTAGCTCCGGGTCCTTAGGCCGAATAACTGTGTGCATTACAGACAGGGGCTAATAGAGCCCTGTATCTTCAGACTATAGATAGCAATTTGCAACTTTTATGTTTAATCTATTTTCCATATGAAAAACATAAATACACCTGTAGATTATTGATGAAAACATACATACTTTTCAACCTAAAACTCTCTGCTTATTTATGACAAATGGAGCAAAATTAATGGGATAAGATACTATGTGTACTGTAAACACCATAAAATTATATATAAGAGAAAGTCTTCAGCATGACTATTTTTATAATCTTAATACCTGATACCATGAACAAATTAAGCTTTAAAAAAATATTAATTGATATGACAATAATTTAATGGATGCTTTTTTATTATTTTTTAATAGACTAAGAGTCACATGCTAGGCAGACACCAAGTTCAAACATATTTAGTAAATGAGTCAGTGGACATATTTAGATGCCCAACAAATTGCAACACAAATCCTGGAAGCCACCAGTCAGGCCCACCATCCTCCAGGCTAGTATTAACTTAGGTCTTCACTGGTCTCTCCTACTCCTCCAGTTCAGCAGCCCTTCCCACTGGCTCATCCTAAGAATGGCAGCCATTGTAATTAAATGCCTGTTGCAACTGAAATTACCTCTGCAAGAAATTTTAAATCTTCGAAATGAGTACATTTATTAAATGAAATGGTAAAGACAGGATTTGAAGAAGGAAAATAAGACTCTCCTTTTCCCCCCATCAGAATGCCATGTCCTTCCTGAACTTTCACAGACCCTCTTTTCACTGAGTCCCAGAATCAATGGACTGTCCCACCTCAGCTCATACCTCAGTCAGCCTGCTGCCGACCTTCACTCCTCCACACAGCCAGTGACCCTCCCAAGGCCAAATCTGCCTACTAATCCCAAGCAAGGTAGTGAATCTCGGTAGATGTTTCCTCAGCTAACTCATGTTCCCAGCTGACTTCTGTTTCATAAATGTCTCAGCATTCACTTAGCTCTCTGCATTATCCTCTCCTCTGAGCCCCAGAGAAGTTCCATATCCTCTTTTAGGCCCTAGTGCAGTTTTATTCACTATATGTTACGCATTATTTATGGCATTATCTGTGGGCATTCCAGGCCATGATCTAGAAACTGAGAAATCAAGGTTAAATACGAGGTGGCCATGCTTTTGTGGACTTCACAGTTTAGCCAGGAAACAACATCTATGCAATTATTAAAATGTTATCTGTGCAATAAAAGAAGAGTACCTGGGAGCACAGAGGAGACACTGACTGCAGAGGAGGTGGGGACCACTTCCTAAGAACCGACATTTGAGATGAGTCTAAAAGGACAAGACAAGTTCCATTAGCAGAAAAAGGCTGGGAGTGTAGTGGGTGGGACGGGAAAGACATTTTAGACAAGGAAATAATATTTATAAAATCCAAAAATATTACCGATTCCAGTAGTATTAATTTTATATTATCCTTTACTGTGGAGATTCTCTACTTGTCTATCAGTATCTCTTTCTCACTTACCCTTGGCACAATTTAAAAAATTAACACCTACTTCTAGCTCCTATTCTTTGAGTTCTCACTCCATCACAATAAAATATCCAATCAATACATGCCCCTGGAAAATGAATAATTTAATAAAACGAATTCAAATACCTAGCTGGACATCTGAAACATAAAAAGAAGAGAATGTGGAACACATTCCGGATGGATCAAATATTTAAATATAAGAAAGAAAACTGTACAATTATAAATGTGGAAAAAATGAGGAAATATTTTTTATAATCTTGGAGTGGGAATAGCCTAAATGTGACATCAATACCAGAAACTATAAAGACGTTTAACCAATTTGATGAAATAAAAATTAGATACATAAATTTGGCAAAAGGCAACAAGAGCAAATATAAAAATGACACTGTAGTTTTGCACCTTGACATTCACTTCCCATCGTTTTTTAATCTGTTCTCCATCTCTGTGACTGAATAGTGGACCTCCAGAGCCTCTGGGAATCACAGAAATTGACTAAATTAGTGGCTCCTGGGGGCTCTCTGGTTTCCCTGGGCTAAGCCATGACGAGCCCCAGCAGGCTCTGTGGTCACTTGAATCTTGCTGTGTCACTCAGTCAATGTTCATTGTTCTCAGTTTCCAGAAACCTCTCCCTCCCCTCTTCCTTTCACCCTAGAGATAGTCAGCTCTGGGTTACTGCATAATCCCTTGTGGCTCCTCCCTCCCATATCTTTTTAAAACAAGGTCTTGTGAGTTTTGTAATTGAATTTTTTTTCCAAATTATTCTAACTTGATTGTACTGTGTGTTTTTTGTTGAGACCCTGACAAATACACTGGGAAGTTGAAATGTATATAATAGACAAAGATTAATGTTTACAATATACATCATAAGGAAATAATAATTGCAACATTAATAGTAATGCTATTTATTGTTTATTCCAGTCACTTTGCAAAACTTGTTCCAAGAATTAGTCCATTAATTCTCATAAGTATACTTAGAAAATTTTAATTTTACTGATAAGTGAACTACAGCTTAGAGACATGAAGTAGTTTGCTCAGAGTCACATGGCCAGTAATCAGAGTCAATTTCCGAATCCCATCTGATTACAGAACCCACACTCTTAACTATAATGGTATACTCAGAAGAGAAAAAAAGATTAAGTGATTGGAATAACAGCAAAAATAGTTAGCATTTATAGAGCATTTCCAGGCTATCAAGAACGTTTCTAAGCATTTTATTTATATTAATTCATCTAATTCTCAGAAAAACTTAATGAGGAGGAAGGACGAAGCAATGTGCTCAAGATCATACAGCTAGTAAGTAGTTTTCAAGCCTAGATACACTGAATTGAGAATCTATGAACTTCATCTCCGTACTTTACTGATTCTTAGTAGTGAACAGAAAATTTACTGGAAAAGAAATACAAACAAATATTTGCAATATATCAAATAATCAAAAATTGAAAATAACATTGAGATACTTCTTTTAATCTATAAGATTGGCCAAAATTATCAAGATTTTTTAAAAGCTAGTATGGGTTTTCTAAATCTTTCCCTGTATGGATGGGACTGAGAAAAAAATGGACACTGTCACATGCTACTAGTAGGAGTATAAAATGGAATAATATTTTTTGAGAACCTAAATATTTATCATTAGATAATCCATTAAACGAATTATGGGACCATGCAGCTCTGCCAAAATTGAACTCTATAGATATGCCCACTGACAGGAAGATGATTTGTAATCACATTTTTCAGTTTTAAGAAAAGCTTATAAAACAGTATGCCAAATATGATCCTAATGCTACCCCTTATGGTGCCTGTGTGAACTTAAAGAAGCCCTCCCCCACCTCCCCACTCCTCAGGGGAGCAGACGGTAGGCTAAGGTGTTCTTTTTCATTGATTCTTTGATCGAGACGCCTGCATGGACTACACATCTTGTCAGTGTACATGTCAACTCCCTCTAAACGGTGTTATATTTTAACTTAAATACGTTTTATCAAAAAAGAAGAATGCTTATTTTGAAAAAAAAAAAAGAAATAAAAGCCCACCCCTTATGAATTTTTGTACTCTAACCCACAAGTAAGTTTGTATTTAACTATCTGATTCTAATCTGTGGTAATAAATAGTATTTACTGGCCTTGCCTATTTTGTCCAACTTAGACCACATGATCCATCACCTGAACTATTTTCTATCAATACCTCAATTCTGATTCCAGAACCTCCCAGAAATTCTCTAGCTCTTCATCAATTTCCAAATTCCTCTTATCCAATCTTATACTTGCACGCTGAGCTTCTCTTAATATCACAATGGTATGGATGGTTTTCAAATTCAGTAAATCTCAGTCTAAGCCATATTAAAATGTTTTTACTGCTCTTGTTCAGATCTGTCTCTCACTCCATAAAAAATGCAGACCTTTCACCACCCACTATAAACATTCTACCCAATATTCAACTCTCTTTTTCAGAAGGCTGACTTGCCACTTAATCAAGAAAATTAAAAGCATCAACATGAACTACTTCAGACTGGAAGCATCTGGCTTTTATCCATCTTGTTACTTTTGAGGCCAACTTCCAGCTATGGTTTTAATCCCATTCTTTTTTTGCCACTCTGGGGACTTTGCTCCCTCTCTCCTATCCCCTCAAGGTCTTTCTCTCTAGTATTTCGCCTTCAGTTCTCTCTCAGCACATCATACACCATTTCTCCACCTAGAGTACCTCCCTCACTGACTCTCCATTTCTTCTTTCTCAGCCAAGTGTCTTGAAAAATATCATACTCAACTTTCCCCATATTTTCTCCCATTTGCTTCTCCAGCCCCTGCACTCTACCTTCAGCTGTCTCCACTTCCCTGAAACTACTGTGACCAAAGTCATGAGAGACCAGATCACCGATTTTGCTAAATCCAATGGACACTCCCTGCAGCCCCTATCTTACTGGATCTCTGCTGGTTTTGACAGAGGTTTGCACTGATTTCTTCTTGAAAATTTTCTATTTTGGTGGTTCCCGTGACATATATTATCTAATAATATTTCACTCAACCAAAAACTATGTTAGCCTGTTTCATGTCTTTGCCACTGTCTTTCAGTCTCTTTACCATGCTGTCCAGTTCCACCTTTAGCCTTCGCTTTAGTTTCATTCATCAAGCTGTCTATTGTAGGACTTAGCAATACAGCAGTGAGCAACTGAAAGTCTCTATTCTCATGTAGCTTGCATCCTAGTTCGTGTCTGTGTGTGGTAAGTGAGATCAGAGATGGAGAGACAATCTATAACAAAATAAACAATGGAAAACAGCAGATTATGATATGTGCTATGCAAAGGATTCAGTTAACCTGATATGATAGAAAATGATTGGGAGTCTAATGAGGTTTCACTGAGGAGGTAGCATTTGAACTGAGATTGAATGGCAAGATGAAGGCAGCCATGTGAAGTTGCCTGGAAGAGCAGTTCAAGCAGAAAGAATGACCAGTTCAAAGCTGTGAATGAACTGAGCATGTCTGAGGACAGAGATTCTATTGGGCTGCAAGTCTCATGGATAATGAGACACACTGTAGTCAGAGAGTGTGCTTGATCAGTAGAGGCTTTAAAGCCAGAGTGAGGAGGATTTAATGGAAAACAGTGGAGTGATATGATGGAATTTATATCTTTAAAAATTTATTTTGTTTGAGGAAAGTAAATTGCAACCAGGGAGGGGTGGCAACAAGAAGACCAGTTAGGTGGCTTTTGTAGTGGACTGTTTAAGATATAACAATGATTTCCTAGACTAGAGCGGTAACAGCAGAGGTGACAGCAGTGGCCAATTGGGGGTACATCTGGAGGTAGTGGCAGAAGTTGCTGGTAAATTAAGAATAAAGAGAAAGGGATAAATCAAGGCATTGGGTTGATCAGTGTGTGACTGATGATACGATTCATTAAGATGAGGGATGGGAGAGTAGTTATGATGATAGAGAAACAGGTATCAAGAGTTCTGACTTGACAATGTGTGTGATTAGTATTGATATTCCCGTGGAGGTGCCAGGAACTTGGAAAAGTCCAGTCTGGAATTTGAAGGAAAACACAATGCAGGTAATATAAATTTAAAAGTTGTTGCCGATGATTTTTATTTAGAGCCGGGGACAAGATAAGTCTACCAGGGAGACTGTGTTGATTCAAAGGGAGGGGAGGATGGAGCACAGGTTCACTCCAAGGTTTAGTCATCACAAGAGAATGAGCTAGGAGCAGAGATTAAGAAGAGAAATAATCAGAGCAATATAGTATTACAAAAGTTAATGGAAAAATGTATTTTAAGGAGAGAATGAATAACTGGTTTAATGTTGCTTTGAGTCAAATAAGATAAGTGAAGAAAACATTCCATTTTGACACAGTGAAAGTCATTTGCGACCTACCCAGGGACAGTCTCAGTGAGATGGTGAGGGCAGGGACCCTATTAGAGAAGCTGAGAGGACAAGGTGAGAAGCAGTGGAGTCAGTAGCTCTATGTAGCACCTTCAGGAAATTTTGCAATCAGGGGTAGCAGAGAAATGAAGTGATAGCTAGAAGAAGAAATGAGGTCAGGAGAGGATTTGTGCTTTTTGTTTGTTGTATTTGTTTGATTTCATTTTAAAGACAGATGAAACTTCCTCCTATTTGTTCCAGGTTTCTGTTAAGGTACCACTATCAACTGCATTCCTCAAGACTGGAACGTGGAAAATTTTCTACACTCCTTTGTCTCCCTCACTCATATTCCATCAAGTTTTATAAGCAGATTTCCTTTCTGTTTCTTGAATCTAGCTCCTCCTGCCCATCTCTATTACTGTCTATTATTTTAGTTTGTATACTTACCTAGACAGACCTCCCTTGTCCAATTTTACCATCCTTTAAATCCTTTCTTTAAATTGCAACCAGAGTTGACTGGATAAAGTTTAACTATTTCAATACCTTGCATAAAATGGCTATTTCCAATTGTCTGCAGAATTAAGTTCAAGCATTGTAATTTGGGAAGAAAACCTCAATTGACTTTCTTTTTCATCTCATCTCACTTCTTGCTTTAATATTTATCAAAATTCTGTAGAATATTAAATTACTGGACTAATTTTTTGTTGACTACCCATATTGTTTTGGTCTGAGATATTTGTTTGGCTGACTTGCCCATTCCTTACTGGATAATTCGTACTTATTCTTTAAGGTTTAGATTAATATTCTACTTCTTAAAAAAAGTGTTCTCAGAAACTTAAGATTAGATTAAGCATACAGTGTTGTGGAAGCTCACAGAAGTTTGAATATGAGTGCCTCTGTGTGTCTGTACCCATGTCTGTGTGTGTGTGTGTTATTGAACCCAAATTATTTGCTTAAGCATGGCTCCATCACTAGTGTGGGTTCTCTAGGACAGAGGCCATTTATTATTCATTTTTGTTGTCCCAAGTCATAGCTGCTTCCTTAGAAGCACTGAGCAAGTGATTGTTAATCCAAACACCAGTCCACTATGCAGATCTAATGTTCAGTGATACTTATGCAACACAAATATCCTTTCCCAAATGGGATGTTCATGCTTACCAGATAAAGGGCAAGTTTCTATAGCAAACAACTATAGACTTTGGATGCAGAAGAAATTGCCTTCAAATTCCAGGACTGCTATTCATTTGCTGTCCTATAAATCATCTAGACTCTCTGAGCCAGACTTTTGTCAATTGTAAAAAGGGGTTACTAACACCTATTTTCCTGGTGTTACTAATACTTAAAGTATTTTGAGAAATAAAAGGTATAATATTTATAAAACTACATAATAGGATAATGCCTGGCAAATAATTAGTGGTCCATAAATGATCATTTCCCTCCCATCTATGCACTACAGATTCATTCATTCTCCAAATATTTATTAAGCACCAACTATGATGCAGAAACCCTCCTAGGAATTGCAATCCAACAATAAACAAGACAAATGTGATTCTTACAATAGTAGAAATCAAATACCCTAATGGGGAAGACCAAGGCTCAGTAAACAATTATACATTTTGTTATTTAATTAGTTTTAACTTAAATTAATTATTATTTAAATTATTAACTTATTTAATTTGAATTTAATTATTCATTTAATTAAATTTAAATTAATTATTATTTAACTTTAATTATTAAATTATTTAATCATTTAATTTAAATTTAATTGTTATTTAATTTTGAAAAGTACAACCAAGAGGATAGTATATATGAAAGTATTTGAACTTACCACCCATAACTTTTTCCATTACTTCCCTCATCTGTTAATAGAGTTCATTTAGACACTTGCTCAACAACATTACTTTTGATTTGGAGACAACCTGAGTGATCAAATATATATCAAGTGTTAAATAAAGCAAAGAACTGTGTTACTCATTATAAGGGATACTAGGAAGCACACTATAGTCTTTGGTGTCAAGGGACTCAGGAGTGGAAATTAGCACTAAAAATGAGTAAATAAGTGCTACAGGAATTTAAAAACAAAGATTCTCAGATGTGAAATCAATTTGAAGATGGCATCTGGTTTGGATTTTTCAGAATTGCTGGAAGTTTGAAAGTAGATCTTCATTCTGTTACCAATAAATTATGCATTTTAATCTCTCAGAACCTTCCCTCTACCCAAAAGTCACTACAGTAATTTAAGCTCTTGTTATTTGTCACCTAGATTATGAAAAGGTCTTCTAAACGGCTTTTTACTCCAATCCCTTTCCTCTTTATTTCTAGGGTGATCTTTGTAAAAACACAAATCTGATCCTGTCACATCCCTACATTCAATCTGTCAGTGGCTTTTTTGGTTTTCAAATACAGCCCACATTCTCAACATGGCATTTGAGCTCTGGGTGATCTGAGTGTCCTGGTCCAGTGTTGTAGTGAGTGCCCTGCATGCTGAAGTCTAGCTACAGCGAAGAGTGGACAGTTCCCAGTCAGCTCCTACTCTTCAGAGCCCTCTACTTTCCTCCATTCTCCTTCGTTTCATTTTCCTAACTCCTTCTGTGCTTCTAGGTTCAGATCACATGCCATCTTTACAGGAGCATCTTCTGAATCTCTTCTAATTTCTTTTTTTTTTTTTTTAATTTTATTTATTTATTTTATTTATGGCTGTGCTGGGTCTTCGTTTCTGTGCGAGGGCTTTCTCGAGTTGCGGCAAGTGGGGGCCACTCTTCATCGCGGTGCGCGGGCCTCTCACTGTCGCGGCCTCTCTTGTTGCGGAGCACAGGCTCCAGACGCGCAGGCTCAGTAACTGTGGCTCACGGGCCTGGTTGCTCCGTGGCATGTGGGATCTTCCCAGACCAGGGCTCGAACCCGTGTCCCCTGCATTGGCAGGCGGATTCTCAACCACTGCGCCACCAGGGAAGGCCCTCTTCTAATTTCTGATAGGAGTGTTCATCTGCTCCCATGAAACTCACTCTATCTTAGCAGTTACCAACTGTACTCGTTCATCTATTTGTCACTCTCCCCCATTAGACTGTGACCTTGTATGACAAGGACTATGTTTCTTGTTTTTAATTTCTCCAACACATAACAGACTTCCTGGAATAAAAGAAAACTCCACATTTTTTGTATGAATAAGTACATGAATTCTTGAGGTACTAGAGGTATTTCATGTCATAGCGTTAAACTGATTAAAATGGTCAAAAACAAGGTGCAACCTGTTAGAGGATAGAAAGGGGTTTAATTTGGCAAGAACAGAAATTTTTCGGCTGAGAATAATAGATAACAAATCTAGAAGGAATGTGGAGCAGGACTGTTAGATACAACTTTCTGTGATGAGTATTTTCAGTTTGGCATTAATACAGTAGTCACTAGCTACCTGGTCTATTGAGCCATTGAAATGTGGCTAGTGCACTGGATGAATAAAATTTTTAATGTTACTCAATTTTAATTAATTTAATTTAAATTTAATAGCCTCCTGTGTGGTCTACTCTATTGGATAGCACAAAAGGGACAAGTTTGCAGAAGGCTCTGGATATCAGGGTAATGAAACAATACCTTCTGGAGGTAATACAAAAAATTTGAAGGGCTCTAAGCAGAAAGTTGAAATAATCCAGAGTATCTTAATGAGCTATCAAAGCTAAATACTAATAAGCAATGATACAAAACTATGAAAATCATATATTGTTATAATTGGTATTCTGGCTTATTTCTTCTAGAAATTTTATTTTGTCTCCCACTTTAACTGTGTAATGAGGTAAAGATAATGGACAATGATTTTTTTTACCTAACTTACTAATGTAAAATGGTAATGTAATTTTTTGGAAATATTGCTGATAGAATTTTTTTTTGAATTTTTGAATTTTATTTTATTTGTTTTTTTATACAGCAGGTTCTTATTAGTTAGCTATTGCTGATGGAATTGGAGTAAAAATCTTGACTGTCAATTATTTCCTTATAATCTAATTATTTGGATAGTAAAACACAATTTACAAAATTACAATTTGTAATTTTGAAAGTATTTGACTTTTCATTGCATATATTTCATGTAATAGACAAATAGGATGCTCATCTGTTTGATCTGCATCCAGAAAAATGTTGATATTGTGCAGCTATCTGACAATGGCTTAGGCAAAAGGCGACCACAAAACTTACCTTCTTGGGGACAGTCCCAGGTACATCTGATGTGAATGAGTTGACACTTGTTAACAGATTTTTAACATCTAGTTTCAGTCTCAAAAGTGTCCATATTTGGATGATAAATTATATGGTCACTATTTACGCATCCCTGTCACAAATTGCAATATACTTTTCTTTTAGAAAATGTGTACATTAGACTACATAATAGTATAAATGTCCAATACACTTCTCCTAATTTTTTTTTTTTTGTCTGCCAGCAAAAGCATGAGCAGAGAGCTTGAGATTTTCAATAAGGTAAGAGTTGAGACTGTGGTGAAGATATTCCTAACATATCTGAAAAGTTTATGAACATCAAATGGTGAGGTAAGCTTCTTAAACTTGATGACACAATTGTACTTCCTCATATGGTTTATCAGGATTAATTAAAGTGATTGTATAGAGCACTCAACACAGTATTCTGCAGAACATGATTGGTGAATATCAGCTGCCATAATTATTGTTATTTGTGTTCTTATTATTAATGTTGATTTCCTGTTCTACTACCCCTCCAGATAAGTTCACACATCCAGGAGTAACACTTGGCCAGAAAGAACACACCCAGCATTCGATAGCTCAGATGACTCCAGTCCTAGCAGGAGACACAGGGCACCAGGAGATTGAGTTTCTGCCTTCTCTTCAGGCGTGGATTCTAATATGTGCCGGAACAGGGCAGGTGTAAAATTACACTAACCTGACCAGACTTAGGAAAGGACGTAATATGTCTGAAGTGTCCCATGAATTCACAAGCAGGAATCCCTGCATTTATTTATTTATACAGTACTTCCCAAAGTGCTGCCTATTTCCACGCCCAAAGCAAGCTTGCTTTGGCACATTTAAAATTACTGAGGCATTAGAGTATAGTGTGAGACTAGGAGTCCCACATCTGCTTATTTAGATAGTATTCCTGCCTCAGAAGTTGTGATCATTAAAGACGTTTAGAAAATACTGTTTCTTACTAAGTGTTTGTTTTAAAGTAGTAACTATTATCATTTTCTAATTGATTTAGAGATTGTGATAGATGAACAGTATTGGGAAAATATGAAAAAAGACATATGAGAAAAAGAAAAGAAAGGAAAATACAATAATTCAAAACTATGGCCGTATTGGATTTAAAAGAATTAATTTGGGGGAAAGGATTCAAAATCTTTCTAAAAATCTGAGAAGTGTACCAGGAAGCTAAAAGCATTTAGGCAAAGAGTCTTAAGTGATTTAAAAAAATTTGCATCATAAATGTATAATCCTAGGAAGGAAACAACTTCAAACATACCAAAGATGTTTGGAAAGAATTTAAAGCAATGAAAGAAAGACAGAGCTGTATGGATATACTCTGTGGGAGTGCATATATCACGTGAACCTGCTTGGCCATCAGCAGAAGACCAGGGGCTAGTGAGTGAAGAGGGAAGAGTAGAGGGCTTTGTTATGACAATTGGGCCTCAGAAGAAAATCTTAAGCTTTCAAAAAGAGAATGCCAGGATCTAAATGATGATTTAGGAATCTGTTTTTTATGGCTATATGTAGGATGATTGTGCATGATGAGATATTTGGAAAGGAAATAATTAAATTGAATCCAGATGAAAAAAGCGGCAGGTAGGGCACAACGGGGTCAGGGTGAAATATTAGTGATTTAGCCTTCTTGTTTGTTGTTTAAAAAAGAGAAAGCCTTCATGTGATATTCAGATAATACTGATTTAGGACATGTTAATAACCTCAATGGGGATAGAAAAACAAAGCAGTGATTCCTATATAATAAGCATGTGAACCAACATATTGATTAGAGTTTATGGACATTCATCTACAAAACACTACTTTAACTCAATTGACATAACTAAGCAGAGTAAATGAAACTATGAGCTGACAAGATAAATTGTTCTTGTTTTCTTTTTGTGCCCGCAGGCCATGTGATACTCAGTCTGTTGATTTTTATATTGAATCACACAATACTTTCCCTTAAACTTGGGAAGATGTTTAGACTTTTGCTCAGTGTAGGATGGTGATTTCCATTAGTCTGAAAGGAAATATGTTCTAAATTTCACATCAGTCTTGTATCTAATGACCCAGGCTCATCCACTCAGGGCCAAGACAACAGGACTTGTGGGAAATGGTTGCTGGGTATTTTTGTCAAGAACCAGCCAAGAGATTAGGACATTGAGGGAGAAAGATGGAAAGATGCAAAGACAAGGAAAAATGGGGAATTTCCCAGGAGAGCAGAAGCAAGATGTTGCCAAAATAAAGACAATCTGAACTTAGACAGGAAGAAACTTTATTCAGAAGAAAGACTATTGCATTAGGGACAAAATTCCCATCTCAGAAATCTGCATCTCAAAATCAACAGGCAAAGTCTTTTATTTATAAGGTAAGCAGGGGTAAGCAAAGATAAACATATCTTTTAAAATGAAGTTGGACAAGGAAGAAGAAATAAACTGGGCATGACAGGAAAAGTGCCTTGCTGATTCCCAGGAGACCCTGATAAGGAACAGGTCCCACTTTTAGTGCTCGTTCAGGCTTGTAGGCCAAGATAAGTTTAGGGACCCAGAGGAAGGAGAGAAGCTTGACTCAAGTTTGGTCAAGAGAAAGCAAAGGTAAGAACTAGGCAGCTGTGAACACTTGGTCAGTATTATTGCAATACAAAGGAGGAATAGTTAAGATACCTACTTGGGTGGGAAGCTCTATGCCAGATTCAAGGGGAAGACAGGATCAAGGGAAACTAGTGTAGAAACTGGGACTAAATTTGAGAGCTAGAATTGCAGGGTGATGAAGGCACCAGGGCCTAAAAGCCTCAACCAGTCCCTCATTCATAATATGCAAATATCCTCCATAGTTGGCAAGAGTTATCCAGCCAATGAAGGAAGAGCTAGGAGCAATAGAAGAAGCCTCTTACTGGAGCAGAATGAAAAAATATAACAGACTTCTCAGATAATGAAAAATATATATTCATTATGTGGCTCCATTATTTGATATGAAATTTTTCTCAGATATCTCATTGCAGTGAGTAGTTTCAAAAAACTGGGATGTCTGGAATATCACCTGACAAACGTTAAAAAAAATAAATTAGGATTGGCCTGAATGATTCAAGAAACACAACTGCCAATCTATGTTCACCAACTATACTTACAACAATAATAGTAATGATGGCTAGTATTTATCGAGTATTTGCTATGTGCCTATCACAGGGTTGAGGTCTTTCATTCATTATAACATATAATCCTCTGTAATAACCTGATAGATAGGTATTATTATTATTACAATTTTGCAGATAATGATAATCTTTACTACGATTCCATGAGGTAAGTAAATGAAGCTCTGAACCCTTAATTAGTTACTGAAGGTCACAAGACTCCTAAGGGCAGCACTAGAAATTGAAACCAGATGTTTCACTGAATGTGTTCTCAACTGATGATCTGCCATATTCAGACCACTGAAATCCCTTCACATACACATACATTTGGACTGAACATGTATATTTAATATACTCAGATCATTCCCACTGGGATCTCTGGAGGTTGACCTCCTTTGGTTTAAATCACCTTATTTCATAAACCCTCAGCTCTGATATAAGCTTTGTACTATGTACTCCCACTTGCTTATAGGTTTATAAGTTCCTGAGGTTTCCAGCCTGTGAGTTTTGTCTGCTCAACTGGATATCAGGCATCTTGAGAATAATCACAGTAGTGTCCTTGACATTTCCCAAAGATTCAAAGACATTAGTTGATGATATTTACATTATGAAATTACACAAAAGATTTTATAAAAGTCAACAACATGTCTAATAGAAACAATGTCTAATGCACAGAATGATTAACTGTACTTGCAAATATAATGACTATTATGCTTCAATTCTACTAAATTATTTAAGGATTTTGGGGTTGGGGATAGAAAGAGCAAAAAGAACTACCTCCTGAGAGCAAAATATGTGCCAGCCATTTCATATACATTATTTCATTTAATCTTGTCAAGTGCCATTTAATGTAAGCATTACTGCCCCTCTTAAAAATGAGGAAACTAAGGCTCAGAGGTTAAACAATTTTCTTAAGTAACTATTGCCAATGCACTCATAAAACTGAAACTTGAATGTAGATTTCTATAACTCTGAAACCTGTAACTTACTCACGTCCTCCAGGGACCTTTCCGTCCTCCAGTGACCTCAGCAACTTTTTGTTTGACGATTAGGCATCACTAGATAACAGAACAAATTCAAGAGCTAATCACCATGCATTTCTAAATTAATTTATTTAAACTTCAAGGTTTCATTATTTCTTCCTCTATGAGTGTTCAACTGTCTACTGATAAGCAGACATTAAAGAGATATGCAAATAATGTAAAACAATGCCACCCTTCTATTTCGTTTTGTTTTGTTTTGTTTTGGAAAATGTAACTATTGTTCATAAAAATATACTATTTATGTTAACATGTAATGGGCTTACTGCAGTATTTTGAAATGAGCTAACATTTTAATTCTCAGTTTTAATTTGTAATAGAGAAAATATCTGTAAATATAACCCACATAACAAAAACACTTTGATATTCTCAAGAATTTTTAAGAATGTAAAGGAATCCTGAGTCTGAAAATTTGAGAACTGTTCTTTTAAGCCAGTATCAACATCTTTTTATTTTCTAAAAGGCACAGGGGTAGAATGTTTAACTTCTCACATAGCCTACACAGAGTAATCAACCAAAGCCTAGGAGCTGAGGCTTTCAAGATCCTTAGTTTTATATTTATTTTGTATTCCCCATAACTTCTAGGACCAGCTTTGAGCCCTGCAAGTAGACAATACTTGTTTAACAAGTAAATTGCATCGTTTAACACCCTGCCTCCCAGATTCAGCTATATCATTAGGAAGCAGTGTGTCTAGTAGATATTAAAATGTGTTCCTGAAAATGCAAGAGAGGAAAGGTCCAATCTGAGGTCGCATCTCACAGGATTGCTTGAGATAAAGAATATGACTCATTCATTTCTTCAACAAATATTTATAACATACCTACTCAGCACAAGGCACTATTGTTTGGCACTGGGAAGTCAGAATCGAAGATGACTGGCACAGCTCCTGCAGCCTTGGAAACTATGTTTTGGGGAGGGAGAGCCATTACTCAACTAATTGCACAATTAGTGGTTGATTTATATTTGTAGTGAGTGTTAAAAAAGAGACCTGTAAGATCCTATAGGATCTTACCAGGCATTAAAAAAAGCCAGAAAAGGGGTTTAGGCTAGTTTCTTCCTGTTTAGAATAAGGAGGGAAGTAGTCCTGGTGGGGAGTGGCTCATTCCCTGGAACACTTGTCAAAATTGTATTCATATAATTGTTAGTTTAGTAATTTGACCAATGCCTATTTTCTCTACTAGTCTGTAAGTTCCATGAAAGAAATGGCTATTTCTGATTTGTTCACAGCAGAACTCCCCGAATCTAGCAAAGCCCATGATACATGGTGAGACATAGTACATTTGTTAAGTAAATGAATGAATTCCACATGTACCCAGAAAGCTTAGGTGAGCTTCCTAATAGATTCCTACTATATAGTGAGCTTTTTTTTAATGTATAAAACTTATATTAAAAAGGAGGAAAAGAGGCTAACAATTTTTAAACTGTAATAAAATTTGCTAAGAGTCTGTTCCAATACATCAATGTGTCAATATGTGCTCATTAAAAACTAAAAAAACTAGTAAACACCAAATGCAGAATTTTCTTTTGGCAAACACATAACCAGAGCAGAAATAACTAAAGAAGAAAACTGAGGAAGAAAAGAAAAGTAACTGAGGGCATAACAATGCAAATGGTGACGTAAATGAGACAAATGCAAATAGAAGAATCCAATGCACGAAATAAAAGAATGAAGAAAAAAGAAACTGGAGAAACAGAATTTATTAAAATGGCAACACAACTCATGGGATAAAATCAAAGGCTGATAATCACATTGTGAGATACAGGTGACGAGCAGAGAAAAGAAAAACGGAGAACAAGAGAGAAGGAAAGAGAAAGAGAGAAGTAGGCCGAAAGACCATCCGAATCACCTTGGGTTGGTACATTTTAACTGACTCCCTGGGAGAGAAAGAATTAACAACCTGAACAAATTCTGCTTGTAAAAGCTTTCATACATTTAATTTTTCATGCTGCATACAAATGATTGGTACATTTATTTCATATGTCTACCCATAGTGATAAACATATTTACATTATCAAGTAAATACTCCAATAAAAAAACTAACAGCAAGTAGAGGGTTATGTCCAAAATACCTAAGTTTGTTTACATGCTATCAACAATTTGGTCATTAAAGTGGTGCCTGGGAAGGCTCTTACTGGTCTTCTAAAACTGTATTACTTAGTGGCACTTGTTCTGTTGGGTGTACTCCACGCTTTTGTACCTTCGCCAGGGGTTACTGATTTGTGTGTATGTGATTTGTGTGTGTGTGACTGTGAGGTGGTGATTTATAGTAAGAAATATATATCTGGTCTTTGTCCCCGTGTCTGGCACAGAGCTCCTGAAGCGCTTGGAATTTCCAAAATGAAGAGGGAGATAAAGGTGCCTTTCGTTACTCATAACAAGCGGCTTTCCACCATGCCCGAGTTTATGTTAATGGGGTGACTTCTGGAAAGCCCCTAAGTTACTTAAGGATGGAGGCTGCTTGCCAGAGGAACCAACTAGAATTAGAGGACTGGAACTTTCAGGCTTACCCCCTGATCTCCAGGGAGGAGAGAGGAGATAGAGATTGAGTTTAATCACCTTTGGCCAATAATTTAATCAAATATACCTATGTAATGAGCCCTGCAGGAAAGCTAAAAGGACAGGGTTCCGAGTTGGTAAACGTGTGGAGTTTCGGGGAGAATTGTTCCCAGAGAGGATGGAAGCCCTGTGTCCCTCTCTCTCCCCCATATCTTGCCCCATGCATCTCTTCCATCTGGATGTTCCTGAGTTATATCCTTTAATAATAAATGAGTAATCTAGGAAATAAACTGTTTTTCTGAGTTCTGTGAGCCACTCTAGCAAATTAATGGAAACTGGGGAGGGAATCATGGAAACCTGTGATTTCTAACTGGTCTGTTAGGAGCACAAGTGACAACCTGGACTTGCAATTGGCATCTGAAGAGAGAGAGTAGTCTTGTGGGACCGAGCCTTAACCTGTGGGATCTGTCACTATCTCCAGGCAGATAGTGTCGGAATTGAGTTAAATTGTAGGACAACCAGTTGGTGTCCTGAGAATCTGAGAACTGTTTTGTGTGGGAAAAATCATCACACATTTGGTGATCAGAAGTGCCAGAAGTGAAGCAGATAATTGAGAGGAGACCAGACACGCAGAGGAACGTTTTTCCTTAGAGTGATACTAGGTAATTTATAACAGCATTGGTTTATGAAAGTAAGTATGTTTATATAAAAAATTATGTCGATTTTGAACATAAATGTAAGACCTTAAAGAAATTCAGGCTTAAGCAGACATTACTCACCAGATCAAACATGCCCCCTCCATGGTATACTTTAGAAGGTGTAAAATCCTGCACTGTATTTGCTTCCTGAATTGGAAAAGGGAGTACCATGATACCACAGAAATTGTACAAAACAGTTAATACTCCCTTCATTTTAATTTTTATAATGTGAACAGACAATAGATAATTAAAAGCTGAAGATAAAAATCAAAATTCCTTTTTAGGATTATCTTTATTCTTATCTAGGCATTGATTGGCACTGATAATTGGTAGTAAAATTAACTGGTTTTAGTTTCGCCTTCTTTTATCCATATCTTCATCCCCAGGAAAATCCTCCTACACAGATCAAAATATCGGTACAACCCAAGAACAAGAAAACTGCTGTGGTCTGATTGTAATCCCGCCCCAAATTCATATGCTAAAACCCTAATGCTCAGGGTGATGGTATTAGCAGGTGAGGCCTTTGGGAGATGATTAAGTTATGAATGGATTTAGTGCCCTTATGAAAGAGGCCCATGAGAGCTCCTTTTCCTTCCTTGTGAGGTTCCAGTAGAAAACAGCCTTCTATAAGAAAGTGGGCCCTCACCAGACACCGAGTCTGCTGGCGCCTTGATCTTAGACCCCCAGCCTCCAGATCTGTGAGAAATCAATTTATGCTGTTTATAAGCTACCCAGTTTCTGATATTTTTGGTAAGGCAGCCTGAACAGACTAAGACAAAAACCAAGAATGGAAAGAATAGTCACTGCTCTTGCAAAAAGATGGAAGTGTTCATTGTGGCTGGGGAGGAAGTCCTGTGTTAATTATTGTTTTTTGGCCATTTTTGATGTTTTCAGCATGGAACGTATGGCTCAGACATTTCTTGTCCCTTGTAGGTTTCTCCTGTCTCAACTAGAAAGAAAACGTTCTATGAAGACAAGTTCACGCTTCTAATGCTAATGGCTTTTGAGATTCTCATTTGATTGGGCTATAAATAGATTTGTGAAGATTGGTGGATTAACCAAGGATAATACTTAGGAAACAATGTAGGAGTATAAACTGTTGGCTAAAAATAACTGCTTCACAGGGACCCAATCCCACAGCGAATAGGAATGAATAAAGCATGGTTCCTCCCGGGGAATAAAGAACTTTCTGAGATGAATCACAAGTAACCAAAGAAGAAAGCCACATTCTTAACTGATGAATGGAAATCCCTGAGGAGGAAAGATCTCATTTGTAGTTTTCTCCTTTTGTGTGAGACTGATTTCCAAAATGTTAATTTCATTGTGTGAGCCACTTCTTTTCTGCTCTCAGATTTGTCTGGACAGAGAAGATTGTCATATAATTGTTCTAATTATTTTAACTCAGTTTTACTAAGTGCTCCAACATTTAATCAGTTCTTTACATCCTTTAATTGGCATTTCATTTATGTTAGAAACTATTAAGAGAATGTATAAAATATACATTAACCAAAAGAACAAAGAGAATTTTCCCTCCTCTGCCCACTCATTCCCACAGCATCGCCTCCTCCCCACACGTCACCTTGACAGATCCTGTCTTCCTCATTGTATTTTTCTCCATAATACTTATCACCAACTGACATGCCATGTACGTGGGCAAGCACAGTTCTAAGATGACCCTCAGTGGATCACATCCAACGTTATACCCCTACCCTTTTTAAAAATTGATTTTTATTTATTTATTTTCCACTTTTATTGAGAAATAATTGACATACATCCCTGTATAAGTTTAACGTGTAGAGCATGATGGTTTAATTTACATATATTGTAAAATCATTACCACAATAGGTTTAGGAAAACATCCATCATCTCATATAGATACAATAAAAAGAAAAGAAAAAAAAATTCTCCTTGTGATGAGAACTCTTAGTCTCTACTCTGTTTTAACAACTTTCCTGTACATTACCCAGCAGTGTTAACTGTAGTCATCATGCAGTACATTACATCCCTAGCACTTATTTATCTTATAACTGGAATAAACCCCTACTCTTGAATCCAAGCAGGACCTGTGACTTATTTCTAGAAGATAGAAAATACAAAGGTAAAGGAATGTCACTTCCTTGATTAGGTTATGTTATTTAGGACTCCTTAGCAGACGGGAACAAGGAATTCTCCTGATGGCCTTGAAGAAGGAAGCTGCCACTTTGTGAGATGCTGTGAAACGACACGTGGCAAGGAACGGTAGGGGCCTCTAGGAGCCTAGAGTGTTCTCTGTTGACAGCTAGCAAGGACATAGGGACCTCAGTCCTATAGCTTCAAGCAACAGTATTCTACCAACAATCATGTGAACTTGGAAGAGAATCCCAAGCCTAGACAGGAATGCAACCCAGCCAACACCTTGATTGTAACCCAGCTCAGCCATGCCCAGACTTCTGCCCTGGACACTGCAAGATAATAAATACATGTTGTTGCTGACAAGTTTGTGGCAATCTGTTACCTAGCAACAGAAAACTAATGCACTCTGTGATTTATTTATCTATGTATCTCTGCATATATTGTCTACCCCCTCTCCCTCCCAACACATTCATTAGCTTGTCATGAGAATAGGATTTTTTTCTTTTGCCTAATTTTAAAACTTCTGTATCTTCATTGCCTAGAGGATAACTCAGCACCTAGGAGGCTATCCTTAAATATATGTTCAGTGAAAAAATATTTTTGGAAAGTTCCAAGTTTTCATCAGTGAATATATCTTACATCAAAACTGCCATAAAATTAAATTCAAGATAACATGTTTTAAAATGTATGGCCTGTTCCTGTCCTGCTGCTAGGTTCATCAGAACCATTTTTTTTTTAAGATTCCATATATATGTGTTAGCACACGGTATTTGTTTTCCTCTTTCTGACTTACTTCACTCTGTATGACAGATGTAGAGAATGGACTTGAGGACACAGGAAGGGGAAAGGGTAAGCTGGGACGAAGTGAGAGAGTGGCATGGACATATATACACTACCCAATGTAAAATAGATAGCTAGTGAGAAGCACCTGCATAGCACAGGGAGATCAGCTTGGTGCTTTGTCACCGCCTAGAGGGGTGGGATAGGGAGTGTGGGAGGGAGGGAGATGAAAGAGGGAGGGGATATGGGGATATATGTATGTGTATAGCTGATTCACTTTGTTATAAAGCAGAAACTAACACACCATTGTAAAGCAATTATACTCCAATAAAGATATTTTTAAAAAAAGTATAGCCTATTAATTTGTAGAGAATTGGGTTCCTTCTGTCCCATGGCTCTATTTTAAATTTTGATTAGAAAGTTTTGTTTTTAAACAGACATAGGACATTCAAAAATTATTTAATCATGCATTGAACTAACATATTAAACACTTAGAGTGAGTGGATTACTGCACTGGGTATTGGGCAGTACAGAGCGGAAGGAGACTCACTTCTCTCCTCTCTTCAGTCTAATTAATGGGAGACACGCAAGTCACCGGACATTGCATAAAAGTACAAGGAATTCCATAATAGCAGGACTAGCAAAGTAAACGAAGAAGGACAACAGTAGCAACAGCTGGCGTTACTGAGTTTTGCTGAGTACCACACCCTCTTGCAAAGCACTTTGCATGCATTTTGTCACTTTGTTCTCCACTGTTCCTAGCTCTGTTTTAGAGCTGAAGAAAATTAGGTTCCCAATAGTTTAGGTAACCCACCCCTGGTCACGCAGTAAGTGACCAAACTGAGAGTTGGACTCACACGTGCCTAATTCTAGAGCCCAAACATACAATCACTACCAATGGCTCTCAAACATTAATGTGAATAAGCATTACCCGGAGAGTTTGTTTAAAATGAGGATTCTAGAGACCCTTTCTCTAAGGAATCTAGGAGAAGCTCAGAAATATACATTTTAAAAAAGCGATTATCTGATTGATTTTGATTCAGGGCATTCAGGGCTTTAAGTAACATGGCACTTTACTATAAATTCAGTTTTAAGGAGAGGTAAAAAGGAAGACTTCTTCCAAGAAGTAACACTTGGTAAGATATAAATCAGATGGAAAAGGGGAAGGGAAGATGAGAGCCTAGAGCAATATCACAACTTACATGAAAACATGTAGATTAGGCACACATTGTGTGCCCCAGGAGTTATAGTAAATGTAGTTGGAATTTAGGGTGGGTATGGTGGTGTGCAGGGAATTAATAGGAGAGGGAGGCAGAGGCTTGATCACGAGAGGTCTGTTTGCCATCCTGGAAAGGATTGTCACATAGTGTATAGAAGCACAGGATCTGGAGACAAACTACCTGTAGTCAATTCCAAGCACTTCTTTTAAGAGATTTGAGAATATGGATAATTAATTGCTCTGTGACTCACTTTCCTTATCTATAATTGGAGAGAGCAACCTTACCTTTTAGACTTATAATTTCCCTGGAACATAGGCACACACTAAACATTAGCCATTAATTTTATGCTGAAGTCAATGTGTTGCCCCTGAGTAATTTTTTAGCCAAGTCAATCTGGTAGCCCTTTCAATGGCTGGATTCAGTGGGGGGAAATGCTGAAAACAAAATGACGAGTTAGAAGACTATCTCATGTGTGACAAGAGTACACAGTTGGAAGAGGGATAGAGAAACAGGGGCAGATTTGAAAAACACTGAAAACAAAAAGTTATAGAACGCAGTAATGATTGGATGTTGGGAGCGAGAGAAGGAGGATGGCTCCCGGATTTCTGACTTAGGCCACTGGGGGTTTCACTAGTGAATTCCCCTCACTATGGCCTGGATGTCTGCGTTGTTAAGTTATGATAACAGATGTTGGATCTTCCCCCCTTTCATTAGCTAACTGTCTAAAGGGGTTGACAATTTTCTCTGTGCCGAAAGCAACATCATTGCTTCCTCTGCACAAGGGACACTAACACAGCCAATTTCACAGTTTTTGCAGTCTGCCTTGGCCTTGCTTCTGGCTATATCTTGATTTATATCAACATACTTAAAGTCTCGTTAATGTCACCCAGGGTAGACTGTCAACTGGAATAAGATTTCCAGCAAGTTTTCTCCCACCTTCTCTCATTTTCAGCTTCATCAAACAAGGCATATGTTTCTGTCATTGCCAAGTTACTGACATACACCCCAGAAAGTGCATTCCCATTAATTACAGGGCTGTGTCAGAAACACCTTGACACTGGAGCCGGCAAAGGTTCCTCTTATATATGCACTAATGGTACACTTTGTACCTATCTCCCAAAGCCCAGCTACAAAATGCCAAGAATTTGTCATCATGAAGTGAAATCATTAGAGAATATGGGTGACTTTTTACAAGTGCCTACGCTTGAAGAACTTTTAGTGAATAACAAATCAGGGTAGTATATTTTTGGAGAGAGTGAATCTTACAAATAAATATCCATTTTTCATATAAATTGGTAAGTAAAGAGAAGTCCCTGACTGTATATGAGGATCTAGTCTTTATCCCATAATAACAACTTCTCTCAGTACCTCCTGTTATTTGCCCCTGAAGAATCAGAGCCAACGGGCTGCAGGTTTATATGTAAAGATGAGGAATGTCAGTGGGGCAGAAAGTCAACAATACAGGAACCAATATATATTTTATAGTATCAATATGTGGAAAGAGGAAGGATGGATTTGTAGAATAAAAATTGGAGACACAGTGATCAGTTGGGAGATTATGGCTGGTAAGAAATGATGAGGACCTGAACTGGACCAGCAGTGGTGGAGATTAGTTTGGATGTCAAAAGAGGTACTACAAACAGTTTGTTGCTTTGCCGGAATCCACAGGTACAGTTCCACAACTTAAAATCATCTTTAATGGTTCTACTCTCTAAAGAATAAAGTTCAACCTCATTTTTGCTACACTAAACCTCCCACCCCCAGAGTGATCTTCAGCACATTTATTTTATTTGTTGACACATAAGATTAAACTTATCATCCTACTTTCACTAACTCATTTAAAAATCCCAGTCAACAAATATTTATTGAGCATATACTATGCGCCATGCGAGTTCCTCTTATTTCCTGCATTCTAGTGATACAACCAATCAACATGAATTAGAAATCTGAAAATTACTTAGTTATGTAATTGATAAACATACGGAGCACCTTCTATGTTTCTGGCAATGTTGTAAGCGCTGGGAATGTGGTAATGAACAAAATAGATTAAAGTACCTTCTGCAGGGGACTTTCAGTCTAGGTGCGGGACCAAAGTCAACAAACAAAATAAACAAAATATTTGCTGTGCCAGGTGCCTCTAAGTACAGTGGAGAACAATAAAGTAGGGGAGTGGATGGGGTAGATTAAAAGTGTCAGCTGAGGGAAATGAAATTTTAAATACAATTGTCAGGAAAGACCTGATGCCAAGCTGTATTTGAGCAAGACCATGTAGAAGATGAAGAAGAAAGCCATGCAGATATCCAAGAGAAGAGCATCCCAGGCTGTGGAGAGTGTGAGTGCAAAGCTCTGCAGTGGGGCCATGTCTGGGGTATGCCAGGAACAGCAAGGAAATGCAGTATGACCAGAGCAGAGGAGCATGGAGGAGAGAAGTAGAAGATGAGGTGGCAGGAAATGTAGGGCCAGACTGTATTGACCATTTAAGGATTTTAAATTTTACTTAGAGCAAGAATTTTGAGTAAAAGAATAATACAATATGACCCAGACTTCCATAAAACACAAAGTTCAAAGCAGGGAGGCCAGTCAGGAGGCTATTGTGCTAACCTGATGAGAGGCAATATTATTGTGGACTAAGTGACAGTTGTGCAGGTGGGAAGAATCAGTTAGACTCTGGATGAAGTTTTATGTGATTGAGTCACAGATAAGACGTGGGGTGTGAGAGAATGAAAGAAACTCAAAGAGAACTTGAAAGTCAAGTTGTCATTTCCTGAGACGGGGAAGACATCAGGAACATCAGCAGCATTCAGGGAAAAGTCCAGAAGTTGGATTTTAAACTGCTAAGTCTAATATCCATTAGAAATCTAAGTGGGGATATTGAGTACATAGTTGGATATAGTCTTGTGTTAGGAGGAACTATCTAAACTAGAGACAGAATTTTAGGAATTGTCATTTTTGCTGCCCAATATGATAGTCACTAGGCACATGTGGCTATTTAAATTTAAATTAATTATAAAAAAATCAATGAGTCCCACTAGCCACATTCAAGTGCTCGGTGTGGCTGGCAGCATATGTGCCTAGAGGCGATCATATTAGACATCCATATAGAACATTTCCATCACCTCAGAAACTTCCATTGGACAGCACCAGATTGGTAGTATTTAGAGACACAAGATAGGAGACTCGATGAAATAAACCTAGAGAGTAACTTTCTAAGTCTGGAGAACGAGAGATGTTTGGGGAGAGGGGTTCTTACAAGTAAGTGGTTGAAAACAATCTTCTGATTTTATTCTTAGATATTTATCTAGTTAATCTCCCCTTCTCCCCCTTCTTCCTTCATCTAGTATTTCCAGCCTTCCTTGCCTCTTACTTGGATGATTGCAGCAGCCCCCTGACTAAACCTTCCACCTCAGGTCTGTGTCCCTCATATTCATCTTCCACACCCCTAAAATAAAGAGCCTACTAAGTCATTCTCCAGTTTAAAGCCTCCCAATAGCTACATTACAACCTACAGTGTAAAGTCCATGTACGGTATTATAGCATAAGAAACTTCTGTAACCCACGCGTCTTCCCTTTCTCTTCAGCCTCAGGTCTCATATCCTCTATCTCTAACTTTGCGATCCAACAAGAATGAACTCCTGGTAGTCCTCTTTCTAATCTCTGTTCCTTACTTAGCTTCTTCTAGTCTCCTTTTTCTGAGATAAATGTTCCACCCTTGACAGACTAATTTTTCCCCATCTTATAAGGCAGAGCTTAAATGTTGCCTCCTCTAGATTTGGGTAAGATGTTCCATATCTATGCTCTTGTAACACCCCACACTCCTCTCTGTCATAATAGTTAACACCTGTCCCTGGAATGATCTGTTTAGACATCTGCCCAGTGGACAATAGTTCTAAGAGGTCATTGCCTATACTTTCTACATTTTTCTATCTGCAAGGCTAACTATATTATCTGGCATGTGGGGGGCAAGCCATAGCTGCTCTTTGAACTGAAAGGAAAGTAACAGGAGACTTTGTGGTTTCCTGGCACATGCATGAGCTATTCTCATGTGTGCGCTCATGCTGCTTCAATACTCTTCTTATTCCCTGCATTGCCCTACTCCTTCTCATCCCTCAAAGCTCAACTTAAATGTCATCTCCTCTGTGAAACTTATGTGTCCTCACCTGAGACAATCTCATCTTTCCTTCAGAAAGAAACTCTTGGCACTATTCATATGTCTCCAAGATAGCACTTTTCACAGTAATAACCATGTCTCTTTGGCTTTTTAAGTAAATTTTAGGGACAGAGAGGCTCTGATTCATTTATTATATCTTGTATCTTTTGTACCATTTAGCATATAGTAAACATTCAATAAGTGCTTTTGAATAACTCTCTTAATTAATTATCATATTGATTTACTAATAGCTCCTGAAGTGGATGATTGGATTACATATAAAAAGCTGTGATTAGAAGCACATATGAATGTTAATGATTTTTTTAAATGATTAAATCTGGAATGAGCTTTGAAATTAATGTAACTTTACAGGTAAAGAAACTGTTGCCAAGAGAGTTCAAATTAGTTTTTGAGCCAGAAAGAAGACCTTAAGTATCCTGGCCATCACCCAGCATCCTGCCTTGCCCACTCTACATTTTCTTGCTTTGCTTCTCTCTGATTCTTCCATACCTAGCTTCTCACTCCACCCTCTCCACAATGCAATGCTTGCATGGACATTTGATATGATGGACAAAGATGAAATATATATTTCCCCAGCTATGTATGACAGTGGCATTTTGATTACGAGGTTAAGATTTCTGCCTGAGTAGAAACAAAAGCTAATACAATATTTAATTTAGAAATAATATGAATCACAAGCCCAATTCCTTTCTCCCCATAGGAGTCTAAAGCCATCCTGTACTTATTCAATAAAAAGAAATGGAATGATCAGGTTTCTTGCAATAGATTGTTTCAGCCAGAACAATGTTTAGAGAGAGCTGGAAATACTCCTGTCTCTTGAATGTACAGCGAGATTAACAACTGCTACACAGAGAGCTGAGCTTCGTAATACCTGTCTTCTCACAGATAGGTTAATTGCATGAGAGTGGAGATTTCTAAGACAAAAACCATCTGTAGACACAATCTCCATTATTTAATCACACACACACATGTACACACATACACACACAGAGCGGACAATGTGCAGAAATAAACTATAGTAATTTCCCCCCAAGAAACTATGAGATATATATGTGGTCATACCAAGAACATTTAGAGGCCTAATGATGAGCATTTACCATGAGTGAAGGTGAGCTAATTACTACCTTCCAGTTAAAAACATTTGAACAAATAGCAAAATGCTCGTATGTATAATTGATCCAGAACCTTAACCTTCAAAATATACATTTGTCCTTTTCTTGAAAAGCAAGGGGGCATACCTTTAAGAAATAGTCTCTAAAAGCATTTAAAGAACTGACACAGCCATAATTCTAAATTAAAATTATTAAGACTATGTCTGGTTTCCAAAGAAACCTAATTATAACAAGCCTGATTTTTTTTTGTTTGTTTGTTTTATGATACCTTTGTTCCAAGACTTTTGTCTTGAATAGCTTTTTTAATACATTTTTCTCTTATAAAAAATGCCATTTTAAACTAGTTTCTATTTTCCATGTATGTGTAATGAGCATTAATAAGAAACTTATGTGAGAAACTCCCAGGATCATTTTTCCTCCAGGATTCAGTCATGTAAAGTGGAAAAGGGTCTGAAAACAACAGGTTTTATAACTAGGATAATGCATTGGTATTTAGTCTTTAAATCTAGTTCTCCAAATACCGAGGATTTTGTCACTCTTGATTGACTGATCAAAAACTCTGGTCCCAGTTCACAGGACAAGCTCAGTTCAAGGTTGCATTTACTATGGTTTACTCCCAGAGCAGTGAATACGTTTTACAATAAATCTAAACTAGAAAAGAAGCAGAGGGTGGACACAGCTTCCCATTGCCTCTTTGTTTTCCTTTTAAACATGTCCTCAAGTTCAGAGCTCTCAGAGCCTCTGAGGAGAGAGAAGCCCTTTGGGTCAGAGGCTCATGGTATGATGGGTTCCCTGACTTATATTCAGAATCACATCAGCACATAGCATGAGCTCATACTCTTCTACTCAGGAAATCACATCACAAAGCCTGTTTTGCAAAATCTGGTTCTTGCAATTCTCTTGTATTGGCACAGGGAAAATGCCCACTTCCCTCTGTGTACCTGACTCGAAGACTTTGCGTGCTTTTTTGTTTTTATGGTTTTTTGTTTTGTTTTGTTTTTGTTTTACTTATTTCACACATGGGGACTTCCTGAAGAAGACCAGCCATAGACTACCATACCATTCAAGGGAGAAAATTGTACTTGTATCCTCATACGAAAATAAATAAGAGCAGAAGTACTATTGGTGGTCACAAGACCCTTCATTACCCCAGCTCTTCTCTTATAAAGAGATAACATTAGGTTAAAATTTTAAAAAAGGAATACAGTCTCCATGTTCTCAATGTGAATTATACAGAGGGACCTTTAGATGAAGTTCTGCAGTGAATTTTTTTTTTTTTTAAGCCAGTCTTTGGAGACTGTCAAAAATCCCAATTAGTACCAAATAGTACAACATTTTTATTTTAAAGCAAAATCTATTTTGCAGTAAGCCAGTATATGTTAAGGGCTTTATATTATCCAGTTGAAAGAAAACTACAAAAGAAAGGAGGCAAGTTAATATTCCTGCAAACAATTTTGAAGTCTACCATCATGAATTATTTAAAAACTTGTAAGAGGATATTATATATTTCCAAGGGATATTTTAAATTAAAAAATTAAATATTCTTGCTCCAAATGCCGTATTGTAAATAATATGACAGTCACTTCAACATATTTTTCCCTTGTCAAAAGAAAAGAAAGAATTATGTATAATTCTCCTTTAATACTCTCCATCTGGTGTAATGATGTTCTGAGTGGCTAAGGACTCAATTTATTTGGAAAGAATATTATCAATATTAAAGAATTGGTGATCTGTCCCAGATTCTCCAAAATTGATAGGTTGACCTAGTCATATACTAAAGGCACAACAACTCCTCAGTATAGCCAAGCTTCCCTACCTATAAAGATTGCTTTCCCCATTATTCCTGAAACACAGGCTGGCCGCTTGAACTCTGCACTATTTTTGCATATTGTTTCATCACTGTTATTTTCAAGGAAATCACAAACTGATATATTTTATAGAAGATGTGAAAACAGGGTGTAATGGGGACTTACAGGTGGTGCTCCCAGCTCAGATTGTCAGAGAGACATTTATGGAGGAAATAGTATTTAGCCAGGCAAAGATTAGTTAATGGACATTTTAGAAAGAAGAAGAATTATATGAAAAAGAATAAAGAATTGGTATTTTATAGGAGAGATGGTAAGAAATCTTGGCTAGGTTTAGGTACTTGAGGGTGTGTGATATATCAAGCCTGGACTCTATCCAGAACATTAGAATGAGTCAAAGAAGAATTTAAATAGAGAAGAGAAAATGAACACAATCGTATTTTAGAAAGACAGCTCTGCAAGCAATATGGAGAATAGATTCAATCAAGTTAAGACTAAAGACTTAGTTTAGAAGTAAACTAAAGTGCATTTCTTCCCCAGGGAGAAATGACGACTGATTGAATTAAGGCAATGGCTGTGAGAATGGAGATAGAATGGATTCCAGAAATGTCAGCTCAATTGGTGAACAGCAAGATGGGGAAGGTAATGGAGAATGAGAAACTCAGAAAGATTCCCTAGTCATTGACTTGAAAAACCTGTATGGATGATACCACTATTTACAGAGACATGAACTAAAAGAAACAAAAGATGGGGTTTTTTTGGGGAGAGAGTTGGAAATCATGAATTTAATTAAACTATAGCTTGTGAAATAATAATAAAATTAAGAATACAGACTAACAGGCACTACTCTGATCTATTTTTATCTTTATCTCATTTTCTCCTCACAAAAAATCTCTGTGAGGTGGTTATTATTATTATTATCATTCCATGTGACAAATTAGGAAATTTAAAGAAACTAAGTAATCTTTTCAAGTTTACCCAAATAGTTAAATTCCATGCCTAGTAGACTGTTGTGAATACGTGGTTAAAGCTCAGAAGAGAACACTCTCATAGACGTTTATGTGTAGAACTTACTAGCTTTGTAGTTGAAGTCCTGAAAGTACACAGATATAATGTATAGGATGAGAAAGGAAGACCAAAGGCAAACCTCTGGGGAAGACTATCTCCCAGGAACAGAGTGAAGATGTAAGATGTATAAAGGCAGGAAGTCTAGGGAGGAAACATTATCAAAGTTCAAAATCTGCGTGTTGATCAGTGCTACAGCAGGGAATACATCGTCTGGATTTAGCATCTAGTAAGTCAGGAGTAGCTTGGAGCAGAGAAAGGGTGTTGGATTTTTTCAAGGATGAAATCAGATAACCGTGTGCCCTGGCATGATTAGGAGGAGAGTGAGTAGAGATAGAAAGTGGAAAATGACTTTTTAAAGTAGCTTTGCTGTGGATGCAGAAGAGAGAGTAGCAAGATCTGGGGAATAGGTTGCTTTATTATGTTGTTGCTTTTTTTAATACAGGAGAAATGTGAAGAGAAAATGTCAGAGTATAAAGTTAGGGACAAAAGAGAGGGCAACTACTTGAATGATGTTCTTTAGGAGATGGGATTTTAGCAAAAATGAACTGATAAGTCTCAAAAAAAGCAAGAGCTCCTCTTCCTCTAAACAGAAGGAAGGTTCTTTTCTGTCAAGATCTGCATTCATTTAAGCTTTCCAAACAAGACGGAGGGGTATATAAGTGAAGTTATTTATTTTTGTTTTAAAACTATTTTAAGTACTTTCAAGGATTTGAAATTCCTCTTCCCAAGAATAGTTTCCAGCTAATGACTGAAGTTTCTAGATCAGATTTTTTCCTTTTTGTTTATCATTGACTTTAATCTTTACATCTCTTTTACTTCTAAAATAGTTGTGGAAGACATAATACGTTCAATCTTTAATGAAACTGTGCTTTTTTTTTTTTTTTTTTTTTTCAAAATACAGTCTTCTGTTGGAAGTTTAATAGCAATTGTAGGCAAAGGATGAATTACCTCAGAAAAGGATGGGATGTGTCTTAGAAAGTTTTGTTCACTTTACAGTCCCTGCTGCCTCATAATTCTAGATTACATTTAATTTTCACTCTCCGTGACTGTCTCTGTGCCTCCAAACTGCATTTCTAATCCTTGGTTGTCTTAGTCTCTCTGGGCTGTCACAACAAAATAACATAGGTTGGGTAGTTTAAACAACAGAAATTCATTTTCTCACAGTCTGGAGGCTAGAAATCCAAGATAAGGGTATCAACATGGTTGGATCTGATGAGGGCTCTCTTCCTCGCTTGCAAATGGCCCCCTTCTCTCTCTGTCCTCACATGGCATGGTGGAGAAATCTCTCTCTTCCTCTCCTTATAAGGCCACACTCCTATCGGATTAGAGCCCGGCCCTTTCAACCTCTTTTAACTTTAATTATCTTCTAAAGGCCCTTTCTCCAGATACAGTCATACTAGGGGTAAGGCTTCAACATACAAATTTGGGGGTCCAAGTTAATGTCCATCATTAAATGACCAACCTGCCCTTCTAGCTTCATCAACTATTGATCATTTGAGGGTACATGAGCAGAGAGTACATTGACCTCACCTGGAACAATGTTCACTGGGCAGAACTTAGTAATGAGTTCACAATCCCCCCATTGTCTGCAGCTCTGAGGCAGCAAAAAGGGACTTAGCAGGACTTGAGGACAAGGAGAGGGGTCCTGGCCCTTGGACTGTAGGATTTATTACCACAAGATAAAGGAAGCACTAGTGTTTTCCCTAGAAAGAGTCGGCAGCTGGTCTGAGGTTTGCACTTAGAGTAGTACGAGGTGGTGAAATCTTGTTCTGCCTTCTATGTAGTCTACTAGGATATGCATACCTTATGTCTTTTTCCATTCATTGACGTTCCCTCTCCAAGCAGTCCTTCTACACATAAGGCTGGTGTTTGCTCTGGGCTGCAGCTGCAGGGGACCAGTCTCACATCTGGTTAACCCTAACCTCTGCTTTTCCTACTCTACCCATATACCAACCACTCAAAGCTGATTATTTTCCCAAAGTAGTTATATTTGTCACAATTCCTATTTTTGCGTTCCTTCTCTTTGTGTAGGATTTCTCTTTCTTCTCTTCTACTTGGGGAACATCTTCTAATAACCTAAGATATTCTCTATCCAAAAGAGCCAAGAGAAATCTCTCCAATTATCTTACCACATTGTTTGGAGTATTCTTCTATGACAGCACTTATCAAAGTATTTATTTGTTGAATATAAATTTATTAAAGCCAAAAATCATATCTCATCCTTCCTTGTATTCCCAGGTTTTATTACCATGCTTGGTATGTGACAAATGCTTGATAAATCTATGTTGAGTAAATCATTAAGTGAAATAGTTTCTGAAATCTTGGAATTCCTAAAAGCATGTATAGGCTGTACCTCGCATTGTATTCATTCATTCATTGATTCATTCTTGCAACAAAAATTTATTTGATACTTTCTGTGTTTCAAGCATCATGCTAGGTCCTCTGAGTACAACCATAAACAGAAAAGTGGTGTCTGGTGTCAGAACTGAGTTCACTTCTGGGTTCTTCCATAGTAAATGAGTGCGGGCAAGATATTTTACCCCTTCAAGTTCCAGTTTCACTATATATAAAATGGGAGGATCATAGTGCTTTCCTATGCAGTGTGCTATGAGAATTAAATATGACCAATCAATTTAAAAAGCTTAGCACTTTTTTGACACACAGTAAAAATTTCTTCTCTTGCTACTTCTTCCTATCATTATTACTTGAAGAATGATCACTGCTCTCATGGATCGCATCCATGGTAAGTACATAGAAGACCTTTGTATTGACATTAAGCTGTTTCACATGTGTAAATATTACTTGTATGATTGGATTGCAAATTCCTTGGAGGCAGGTATTCTGTGTAAACAGAAACTCTGTGAAGAGCAATTTCTCCTTCTTGATAGCACTGTAACATCATTTTCAAATGGTAACAATATTAGCAAGGATAAAACGTTAGTTGCTCAATGTATGTATTAAAGAGGGTGAAGAATCAGGGTTGAATCCCAACCAAGGGATAAACAATAAGTACAATAATAAAAATATACTTTGACAGAATGATTCCTAGGGATCAGGTTCAGTGTTCTACGTGGATCATATAATTTTCTTCTCACAGAAACAGCATCAGATAAACATACGTTTCCCCTGTGGAAACTGAGTTTCAGAAGTATTAAGTAAGCTGCCCAAAGTCACTTCTTCTTCTACCCATACTTTACCAGGCTAGTGATTCCCAGTTTTTAAAACAGCTAACAAGATCTTGGCACTTTATATTTTATTTTGTGATGTTTTGTCTTTTCCCGCTTCCATCTTTCTATCCGTCCCTAAACTATAAAGCAATATGTGACACATCATAGTTTTCCTTTAGAAATACACTTAGAGAATTTTTATTTTGTGGGTTTCTTTTAAAGAACTGTGGCTCTCTAAAGAAGAATAGAAATGCTCTGGGAAATAGAAAAGTCAAAGTGGGTAAATATGCTCAATCAATTAAAAAATGTTTAGCATGTTTTTGACAAAAAAATTTTTTTTGACGGCAGAGAGAAATAAACAGGTATAACATTGCACGTGTTGGATATGGGGAGTGTCAAATATGTACCGGAGCCGTCTGTGCCGTATTTGGTCTCAGATACGGGCCAGAGGGAACAAATGTATGCAATGGATGTCATGAGCAATCACATTAGTTTGGCCCATTTTATCTTATCTTAAAATGCTTTAAAGTCTCTGTTGATGATTATTATATAGTGTACTCCACTTTCGTTAGGTAGTATGTTTGTATTTGTAGTGAATGATTAATTGGATATGGTAACCATATGTCCTGAGTTAGCAATTGCTCTGTATTTTTCATTTTTTAATAAAATATTATTGTTAATATTTACAATAAAATAAGCCAGCATGGATCTGGAAGACCCCCATGTTTTTCTTCCTGCTGCTCGCATGATCACATCTGCTGGTTTGTGAGGCTTATATATAGTAAAGAGAAATCACACTTTAATACATGGTTAAACCTGAAAGATGACCAGAGATAATTGATTTTTCTTTCCCAGCTCTCTTTTGGGGCAATGTAACCAACCACACCCTTTCAAGGGAAGCATGCAGTGTACTTTCTGATAAAATGAAGTACTTTTGGACACTGATGGCTAAGAGCAGCAAATTGCTTCCAGTCTTGAATAAAGGTGGAGAAGTAGTCACCACTGCTCCCCTTATGAGACATTTGGTGAGCCAGCTCTTGTGCTGGGGCCCATGCAGTGACTCAAGAGATACATGAAGCTGCAGATTGTCAGTTGGCCTATAATATGCTGGACAGCCAAAAAAATAATGGTCATTAAAGTAGACATCATAGAACATTGGTCTCCTTAGGTCTCTGTGATTAGTATTGTGGTGTTGGGAGGTCATGACGACTGAGTAGAGGTCTCCAGTATTATTAACAATCTAAATCAACCCGTTCTCTCAGATAACACTGCTCACTCTTGGTAACCCACCATTTATCATGTCTATTGGTAACAAAAGAGATTGGGGTTCAGTTTCAATCTCCATTGCAAGTGCCCCTGCTTGTAATGACCCAGACCTCCTTGGCTATAAGTATGACCATGACATTCTTGCGGTTGTCCTTCTCAGGAGATGATCTGGACTTCTGCTATTCCTGATCATACCTCCTGAACATAAAAGATACACTCATGTGGACTCCTGAGTGTTGACACACACCTACATTTCTACTCATGTGCTCTGAAGTCCTGGAGAGAACATCTCCTTATTTTAAAGCCCTTGTTATTTGTCTAAATTTTGAGTAAAGTTTGCTGCAAACTTTGAGTTGTGTGCTTTGGCCTACAGTAGAAACTAGATTTCACTAGATTTAAAAAGATTCTCGGGGCTTCCCTGGTGGCACAGTGGTTGAGAATCTGCCTGCCAATGCAGGGGACACGGGTCCGAGCCCTGGCCTGGGAGGATCCCACATGCCGCGGAGCAACTGGGCCCGTGAGCCACAACTACTGAGCCTGCGCGTCTGGAGCCTGTGCTCCGCAACAAGAGAGGCCGCGATAGTGAGAGGCCCGCGCACCGCGATGAAGAGTGGCGCCCGCTTGCCGCAACTAGAGAAAGCCCTCGCACAGAAACGAAGACCCAACACAGCCAAAAATAAATATAAAAATTAATTAAAGGAAAAAAAAAAAGATTCTCTAATGTTCAGTTTGCTCTATCAGACAAAACTGTGTTCGGTAAAGATAAGAACTGTGGGGGGAAAGTAAAGCAGAGAAGAGAGATACAAACTTCCATGGATTTCAATTTTAGATCAAGCAGTCACAGAAGTTTTCACTGAAAAGATAATATTAAAGAAAAAGCATAGAGGAAATGAGGAAGACACCATGAAATGTTAGGAGAAGGACCTTTCCGACTGAGGGGAAACTAAAACACAAAGGCCTTGCAGCAGAAGCATACTGGTGAGTTCAGAGAAGAGCAAGGAAGACAGTCTGGTAAGAAATGGTGAAGAAGTAGCAGGTCAGAAAGGTAATGAAGCTTACATTGTTTAGAGCGGCACTGTCCAATGGATATCACAAGTCACATAAGTAATTATAAATTTTTCAGTAGCCACAAAGATAAAGTGAAAAATGGAAACTGTGAAATTAATTTTAATAACGTTACTTAATCCAATACATGAAAAGTATTATCATTTTAACTTTAATCAATTAAAAAATGTTGACATATTAAAAATTTTTTTATACCAAGTCTTTGGAATCTGATGTGCATTTTTTACTTACAGCACATTTCAATTTAGACTCCACATCTGGAGTGTTCAGTAGCCACGTGTGGAGGTGACCACTGTGCTAGACAAGGCAAATTAGGGACTTGAAAGCTATTTTAAGGACCTTGGATTTTACTCTGAGATAGAAAGCTACTGGAGGATTTTTAGAACAAAAAAAGAGGTAAGATTTGGCTCACACATTTTAACAGGATCACTCTGACTACGGTGTTAAAAGACTGAAGAGTGGATACTATTGCAATATCCCATAGGAGATATGAGAGTAGCTGAGATGTCAATTGTGGAGGCTTTGTGCAGTGATTAGGATCTGGATATATTTTGAAAGTAGAGCCAGACGTAATTTTCTGGCATATTGGTTGTCAGATGTGAAAGAAAGAAGTTAAAAATATAAATTGGGCCAGATACGTATATATTTGAAAGCATCTCTGATCATTCCAAATTGCATTATTGGTCAAGAATCATTGGTTGTTGGCAGTTCCTGTTTCTTATCCTGATGTAATCCCCATTGCTTTGCTTTCCTGATAAATCTCTAGACCTGGAAAGTTATTTATTTTGGATAGAGACATAGTGGGATTTGGAGCTAGAGAAGTAAGTAAGCACTTCCAAAGACCTTAGAAATAGCAGAGAAATTCCTTGATTATTATTTAGAAAACAGCAGTGAAGAGAAACAGGGAGATTGTTTTGAAGTCTACTTCAATGGCCTAGCTAAGAGGTTCCAAAGGCTTGGGCTAGCGGGTTTTTGGGGTGTTAATTATTTGTTTATTGATCAGGATTCTGGATACATGACTATTGCCAGCACCTGAATTCATGGAGCTATACAATTATTTTATATAGATATAGTATTCCAACAGAAAGCAAAATAGAAAACATTGACCAGTCTCTCTGAAATGTACCAACATTCACCAAGCTTATAAAGTCAGAAGGCCAATGTTTTAATTTATAGTGAAAAATACAAATATTATTTAGACTGAAAAATTGTCTTAATTGATTCTGCAGGTAAAACTACATAGGAAGCCAAAATATAATCAGAAGTTCGCTGGGTGGAAATGGAATCAGAACAAATGGAGTTACTAAAATGAAATTGATTACTAGTGTAAATGAGCTCTGAGAACATAATTCACCCATCGTCACTACAGAAACATAAGTCTTAAACATTCAGGGTTCAGAGCTGGGCACTGTTTTCTATGGAGGTTGCTGAAAACTGTTATGTCTCATTGTTCTTCTGCCTTTCTCTGCTGAGCCATCTCCCGAGATTGATATAATATTTGTTGTTTCCTTGAAATGTTTTAGCACCATAATAAAGTCCTGGAAATAAAGTTATTTTAAGATTACTTTCTAGATCTTATTCTAGAATATCTATATTATGACTTGACTGAAAAAAAAAAAAGCTTCAAAGCTTTTTAAGGAAAGCCACATTATTTTCCTCATGTAAAACTCACAGCATCTTGAGATGCTGGACACAGCATTTAGAACATGTTGAAAAGTCAAAGATGACCTGGAAGATCCTTGCCTTGGAAGCATATTATGCTCTTTCATTAGCCGAGGTAAATAAGGTAGGAGGAGGAGGAGGAGTTTTGGGGAGGATGGTGCTAGGGGCACTTTAAAAATGTAAAGTTTGAGGTGATGCGTCAAATTGAGTTCACTCTGTATCTCAGAAGTCCTAGAAGACAAGACAGTTTGAGATATAAATGTGTTGATCATTTTGCTCTGAGGGAGACTAAAATTGTGAGAATTATTGAGATCACCCAAGGAAAGAGGAGGAGGAAAGGAGTGTGAAAAGATGCAGAAGAGTGAGGTTTGAGGAAACACTGTCAGCTGGTCTTAAGATTTTCGTGACATAATACACAATGATTTCTATAAAGGCCATTGATTGATGAAGTAGCTTAGGGCCTTGAGATAATTTGAAAAAATCTGTATCTGCCTCAAAAGAGGCTATAGGTGTATGTACACCGGGGTTGCTGAGTCATTTTTAAAGAGCTCGTATAAGGTTAGACCATATAAAAGAGTCTTTTTATTTTTTTAGGGAAGTTTTGGTTTCACAGCAAAACTGAGTGGAAGATACAGAGATTTTCATTGTTCCCTTTGCCCACAGTGAAGTCTTTTAACATATTTAAGGAAGTGTTTTGTAGCATCATTCGACAGCTATGACTGCACAATATTTTACAAAGAAAGGGAAATAGAGAATATAAAGGGCAAGTAATATAATCACTAAGTTGAATTCCTTAGAAAGAAATTCCAGGGTTCAAGTCTTGAAAGTGGTAGGGTTTGGTTCTGGTTTTCTCTGTTTTGTTCTGCTGTTTGTTTGATAACGAGCTGGTATGAAATGCTGAATGTGAAATGCTGAAAAAGTTCATTGGAATTTAGGAGATAAAGTAACAGAGGCCAAGACATTGGAAAAGTCATTGATATAGATTTTTGAAGTCATCAAAAATAACCACATAAAAGATAAATATATAAGCATACTGTGTACTTCAAGTGTTGTGGGGATGAGTGTTTAAAAAGAGAAACAAAGATTGGGGAAGGTTGTGGAACAAATAATTAAAAGAGTGAGGGATGATAGCAAAACAAAACAAAACACCTTGCAGGGAAGCAAGAATTCCACCGACTTCTTGCAGTCAGGATTTTGCAGGTAGTATCTCTACCCCTACTAGGATGGTTTTGAAGAAAAAGGAGTCAGCTGGTTTGTTTATTTTAATAAAGACTGTAATGGCTAAAGTTGTATTTGGAGAATTTCTATTGCCATCTCATTAGACATTTTTCTGAACTGTTTATTTCTAGGTTTCAAAGGTGAGTTTTAATGAATTTTTACGTTGCACATTCAATTTAGACAGGAAAGCCGTATGTTGATAAACTTACTGACACTCAATCTGCTTATCATGGTTTCCCTTCAGACCTCAAATTGCATATAAACAGAAAAAACTAATCAACTGAAGCAGAAACACAGTATCAATTAGGTTGATGCCTGGGAACTGAAAAAAGAGCAAACAAAATTAATTCCAATCAGTTTGGTAATAAAAAATAAAAAATGTGTAATAACTTGAGATGACTATACCAGAAAGTAGCTGTGATTTGGCAAAGAATTTTCATATAAATGCTTAGAATCCTTCAAAATAGTATTCAAACATATATCTATTTCTTTTTTGTGGCTGCAACACATGTTATTTCAAAACAATAAACATTTATTGAGCACTATTCTGTACTTTATGAACTTCACATACTTAAAAAAATTCACTGTGGTACTCATTCACAGCATGATGGACTTTACTGTATTAAAGAACCTACAGGTAAGAGAATCTAGTGATGGAGGTTTCTCCAAATTGCCTTCAAAAGTGAAGAAAGTATATTTAAACACCAAGCAAGGCAAGAGAATACCAACCCTTGACCACCTTGATAGAATGAGTCAAATTAGATTCAGGAGACATTACATACCCCCTGGTAAGGGAGAGAGGAGAAACAGAAGCACAGAATCTAGGTGGGGAAAATAAGGAAATAATGATCATGCTTCCCTTTTCCTTTCCTCAGTCTTGCAACAAGGCCAAGCTGCAGTGTGGGAAAGCCTGGAATGAAATTGGAAATTTTGTTTACAACCTGGAACTCAACATATTAATTACTGAATTGGTACTCTTTTCCAAAATTTATTATTCAAGACTATCCAGAAAATGTGTTGTGATTTTTCTTAAATTGCATCCCACGGATATAGTGGTGCCAACAAAGTGGACTTGCAAAGACATTAATTAAATAAACAATCTAGCTGTTTTCTGATTTTAACCTATGAGCCTCTTTAGTTCAATTTAACAGTTATAGCTACATGATAAGTACAGTTACTTAGCATAGCACTCAAGGCCTATAAAAACTGGGCCCTGCTTGCCTCCCCTGCTTCATGCACTTCCTAAACTTCTCTTCTCTCCTGTATTTTAAATGTATGTACAACTCTTAGATTCCAGTCAATTTTATGAGTCTGTTCTATTTTCAAGGTGGTTGTTCTAATGAAAGTTCCCATGCCAATTGCTAAACTATAACTTTCAAAAAGTTAAAAATATGACTCTCATGTGAATATAAACACCTGAGAAAAGATTTTATTAAACTCACTATTTAATGAGAGAACTAGTAAAATGTCAATACCATCAAAAGGAAATAGGAAGAAAAGATATACAGATATATAGATATACTTACATATCTATATCTATTTACTATCTATCTACCTATCTCATGGGCACTGGGCCTACACACACACACACACATACTCACAATATTTAGTTAGGAAAGCTGAAATAAGCTTGCATATATTCAGACCAGTTAGTATCCCATATCCCTTAGGGTGATGAAATGCAATGTTTAGGTTACTATTTGTACTGGATAGAAATCAATTCTATCTTTACTGAAAAAAATATTTTTATTCCTATGAATATGAATGATTTGTGTGACTCTCAGTTTCCTAAAAGTTAACTCCTACCCCTTCAGATTTGAAAATAACCTAGTCAATAGAAAGTTAACCAAAGGTACACAGTCCTGACCGCTAAATATCACTTAGCACTCCCCTGAAAGGACAACTAATAATATCTTTTGCCCATTTCCATGCCTTGGACAATTTTTCTGAAACCATCGATTTACTGGTAAACACACATTTGTCAAGACTAACCCCAATTGCCATCTCCTGGGTGAAAATGTTTTGAATGCCTCCATGAAAACTCTCTGAGATCCCTCTGTTACATCACCTACATCGTACTTTAGATCGAGAGGGTAGTAGTTCTGTATGTCTTGTCTCTCTGTTCAATGACTAATAGTATTCTCAACATACAGAACCTTATTCAAGCTGCATTGCAATTAGAAGGTTTGAAGCCTGGCTCCATCAATTAGTAGCTGTATAACCTCATGCAAATTATTTACCAGTCGAAGTTTTATTGATCTCATCTTCTGAATGAGAATAATGTCTAGCACAAATTTTACTGTTAGGAGTAAATGAGGAAAAAAGCTTAAAACATTTATTACAATATAGACTCTCAATAAATAATAGTAGAAATGGTAGTAAAGATATCAAGAACATAGAAAATGGTAGAAGGAAGTGAAATTTAGATATACAAGGTTAAACTCATGAGCTCTGAGAATTTCTCAGAATGTATATTTTATGTACCACTTGGTATATTCCACTAGACCATAGGAAGATCCTTAAATCAGACTCAAAAATGTCAGTTTCAAGTCCTACTGAAAGTGGATTGTGAAAAAGTACAAATCATTTACTTTATCAAATTATGTAAATCAGAGTAATTCACAAAGCAATTCAAGTTTCTTAAAAATTTATCTCCAAAAAAATTTTATACATGTTTCTTTCTTTGTTCTTTTAGTTTATAAGCTATATAAAATACATTTCTTGGAATTGTATAATCTTCAGACCCTCCTACCCAGATGTTATTAACATTTTTCCAAAGGAAAAAACTAATAAAAATATAATGGTTATCTTTAGGAAAACATGGCTTAATCAGTGAGAACGTTTTATTTTAATGGTTGTATAAAAACACAGTTCTAGGCAAAAGGAATGATGCAGGAGAAATTAGAGACGTTGTGGTTCCCAGCATAATATTTACACTCATCTAAGTATTCACACAGAGGGGACTATAACACTATAGTCCTATAAGGGGACTTTGAGCCAGAAAACCTGCTCTATTAATTTTCTTCCAAACCATCAGACATCTCATTTTAGAGGGAGAATGAACAACAAATTAATTCCATTTTAAAGACAGACAAAATGGGAGCCTGAAATATGACAACAAATCACTTGAATTCTTCATGGAGGTTTACCCAAAACCTGGCAGAACAATCACCATCAAAACAAGTAAAAAAATAACATCAATACATTCTCAAAAGAGGTATACCACTTCCACACAAAAGTTCAATTCCAGAAGTTTTTTTCTAAGCTGGATTTTTGTAAATTGAGTCATATTTTAAAAACATTGGAAGGACTAATGATTCAAAGGAATCCTTAGTTTAACCTGTTTTTATAATGCAAAAATTCAATGGCTTTTCCCTTTTTTCTATTTTATGAACTTGTATCTCCATAGAACAGAACAAGAAGTTAGCTAATTAGGATATTTGTTGTGAATATTGTACATTCTGATACCAGATTTGGAATGCCAGTGTATGACCATGAATTATGTTATCATGAATAATAAATATGTCTAACATATTGAGTGCTTGCTTTGTGCCAGACAGTGTACCAAGTGCTTTATATAGACTATCTCATTTAATCCTCATAATACACAAGTGAGGTTTTTTTTTTTTAACAGAAGAGGAACAGAGATGAGGTAGTTTGCCCAGATGAAATGATGGAGCCTGGATCAGACACAGTTTGATGCCAAAGCCAAAGTCCTTAACAGCTCCACCATCCAGCTTTCCTGTCTTAAAGAGGTTGAGAGAGTAGTCACTTTAATAAATGAAAAAAATGATTTGTTCATTAAATTTCCAAAGATAAAATGCCTCATTTTCAGTGGCCCAGTATGAATAAGCTTAAGAAAAAAGAACTATTTATTTCTCCTATAATCTTAAGAGGCATTTTAAATGCCCTTTTTTGGGAGTGTGGAAGAAGTAATACTTACTTTATTTTTAGCTTTTCATTAAAGGATTTGGGTTGCTTTGACTCAATTTGTGTAAATGCAAACTGCATTTAGAAAATTGTTATATCTATTAAATTTACCTGCTACTAGTGGATCCAATTTTCAGATATAATGAAATATGCCAAAGAGAATATAATGAAATGAATGTGTACTTTCTTGAATAAGACTAACAAGGCTCATAAAGGGGACAACTTGGTAGAACTGTAGGAAGCCTCATCAGGATGGCCATGGTTTCTAACTCATATATATCTCTCATTAGAAATACTGCATAATTATACATTATCTATTCAAAGAAATACATTAGAAATCCTAAAGGGAACAGACTTCTTTCTTTTCAAATAATGACTAATTAACATAATAATCATCTTAGTATTTCAATTAATAATCAAGAAATTTTGTTGAAACCCGAAGGGGTTACAAAAATGAGGTAGGATACCAAAAGAGGTGTGGGTGGGTAGGTAGCTTTCAGTAATTGTCATCAAATCCCTCCCAGCCATTTAATTTTTCCCTTTCCAAGTTCGTCTATGAAATTGTAAGCTGGAGGCATATGACTGTTTGCATTGCTTTGACAACAGGAATATAATCTAAAAGAAAACATGCAGTGAGAAATTGTCCAAAGGTAGGTTGCAGTTATAGGAAAGATCAGTTTGTTGTCTTAGAGAAAATCAATGAAACTTAATCTTCCAGAATCCAAATTTTAGGTGCCTTTTTAGAGCTTAAAGGTGAAAAGACTCAGTTTAAAAAGACTCACTTTGGGGTCCTAAGCATATAGCTTATAACCTCTGTTATTCTAAACTTTGCAAAAAGAGTGAAAAGAAAAATGAGGCTAATAAGAGGACTCAATAGAATGGAAAAATGGATATTATGAAGAATTTAAAAGCTTGCCAGAGACCTTCAAGATAGTGGAGGAGTAAGACGTGGAGATCACTTTCCTCCCCACAAATACATCAAAAATACACCTACATGTGGAGCAACTCCTACAGAACACCTATTGAATGCTGGCAGAAGACCTCAGACTTCCCCAAAGGCCAGAAAATCCCCACGTACCTGGGTAGGGCAAAAGAAAAAAGAAAAAACAGAGACAAAAGATTAGGGATGGGACCCGCACCTCTGGGATGGAGCTGTGAAGGAGGAAGAGTTTCCACACACTAGGAAGTCCCTTCATGGGTGGAGATGAGGGGTGTGCGGGGTGGGGAAGCTTCAGAGCCACGGAGAAGAGCGCAGCAACAGGGGTGCAGAGGCAAAGCTGAGAGATTCCCACACAGAGGATTGGTGCCCACCAGCACTCACCAACCCGAGAGGCTTGTCTGCTCACCTGCTGGGGCAGGTGGGGTCTGGGAGCTGAGGCTCGGGCTTTGAAGATCAGATCCCAGGGAGAGGACTGGAGTTGGCTGAGTGAAGACAGCCTGAAGGGGGCTAGTGCGCCACAGCTAGCTGGGAGGGAGTCAGGGAAAAAGTCTGGACCTGCCTAAGTGTCAAGAGACCACTGTTTCGGGGAGCGAGAGGAGAGGGAATTCCTGCTCCGTGTGCCCACAGAAGGCACAGCAGCACCTAAGTGAGCTCCAGAGACAGGCGAGAGCTGTGGCTAACAGCTCAGACCCCAGACACGGGCATGAAATGCTAATGCTGCTGCCGCTGCCACCAAGAATCCTGTGTGCAAGTGCAGGTCACTACCCACACCCCCCGGGAGCCTGTGCAGCCCTCCACTGCCAGGGTCCCGAGATCCAGGGACATCTTCCCTGGGGGAACACACGGCACACCTCAGGCTGTAGCAATGACATGCCAGACTCTGCTGCCACAGGTTCACTCCGCATTCCAATTAATACTACCATACTCTTCCATCTCCCCGGCCTGAGTGAGCAAGAGATCCCTAATCAGCCGCTGCTTTAACCCCCTCTTGTCTGGGTGGGGAACACATGCCTGAGGGTAGCCTACACACAGAGGTGGGGCCAAAACCAAAGCTGAACCCCAGGAGCTGTGCAAACAAAGAAGAGAAAGATAAATTTCTCCCAGCAGCCTCAGGAGCAGTGGATTAACTCCCCACAATCAACTTGATGAACGCTGCATATGTGGAATACCTGAATAGACAACAAATGTTCTCAAAATTGAGATGGTGGACTTTGGGAGCAACTGTAGACTTGGGGTTTGCTTTCTGCATCTGATTTGTGTCGGGTTTTTATGTTTATCTTAGTTTAGTTTTTAGTGCTACATAACACACTGAACCAGTCTCACTCACTGAGGGCAACACCAAAAACAGTGGGAATTACAAACCTGCAGCCTGGGAAAAGGAGACCCCAAACACAGTAAGTTAAGCAAAATGAGAAGACAGAGAAATACGGAGGAGATGAAGGAGCAAGGTAAAAATCCACCAGACCAAACAAATGAAGAGGAAATAGGCAGTCTACCTGAAAAAGAATTCAGAGTAATGATAGTAAAAATGATCCAAAATCTTGAAAATAGAATGGAGAAAATACAAGAAACGTTTAAAAAGGACCTAGAAAAACAACAAAGATGGACAACACAATAAATGAAATTAAAATTTCTCTAGAAAGAATCAATAGCAGAATAACTGAGGCAGAAGAACGGATAAGGGACCTGGAAGATAAAATACTGGAAATAACTGCTGCAGAGCAGAATAAAGACAAAAGAATGAAAAGAATTGAGGACAGTCTCAGAGACCTCTGGGACAACTTTAAATGCTACAACATTTGAATAATAGTGGTCTCAGAAGAAGAAGAGAAAAAGAAAATTTCTGAGAAAATATTTGAAGTGATTACAGTTGACAACTTCCCTAACATGAAAAAGGAAATTATCAACCAAGTCCAGGAAGCGCAAAGAGTCCCATACAGGATAAATCCAAGGAGAAACACGCCAAGACACATATTAATCTAACTATCAAAAATTAAATACAAAGAAAAAATATTAAAAGCAGCAAGGGAAAACAATGTACAAGGGAATCCCCATAAGGTTAACAACTGATCTTTCAGTAGAAACTCTGCAAACCAGAAGGGAGTAGCAGGACATATTTAAAGTGATGAAAGGGAAAAACCTACAACCAAGATTACTCTATCCAGCAAGGATCTCATTCAGATTCGATGGAGAAATTAAAACCTTGACAGACAAACAAAAGCTAAGAGAATTCAGCACCACCAAACAAGCTTTACAACAAATGCTAAAGGAACTTCTCTAGGCAGGAAACACAAGAGAAGGAAAAGACCTACAATAACAAACCCAAAACAGTTAAGAAAATGGTAATAGGAACATACATATCGATAATTACCTTAAATATAAATGGATTAAATGCTCCCACCAAAAGACATAGACTGGCTGAATGGATACAAAAACAAGACCCATATATATGTGGTCTACAAGAGACCCACTTCAGACCTAGGGACATATACAGACTGAAAGTGAGGGAATGGAAAAAGATATTCCATGAAAATGGAAATCAAAAGAAAGCTAGAGTAGCAATTCTCATATCAGACAAAATAGACTTTAAAATAAAGACTAGTACAAGAGACAAAGAAGCACACTACATAATAATCAAGGGATCAATCCAAGAAGAAGATATAACAATTGTAAATATTTATGCACCCAACATAGGAGCACCTAAATACATAAGGCAAATGGTAACAGCCATAAAAGTGGAAATCAACAGAAACACAATCATAGTAGGGGACTTTTAACACCCCACTTTCACCTATGGGCAGATCATCCAAAATGAAAAAAAATAAACACAAGCTTTAAATGATACATTAAACAAGATGGACTTAATTGATATTTATGGGAGATTCCATCCAAAAACAACAGAATACACTTTCTTCTCAAGTGTTCATGGAACATTCTCCAGGATAGATCATATCTTGGGTCACAAATCAAGCCTTGGTAAATTTGAGAAAATTGAAATTGTATCAAATATCTTTTGTGACCACAATGCTATGAAACTAGATATCAGTTACAGGAAATAATGTATCAAAAATACAAACACATGGAGTCTAAACAATACACTACTAAATAACCAAGAGATCACTGAAGAAATCAAAGGGGAAATCAAAAACATACCTAGAAACAAATGACAATGAAAACACGATGACCCAAGCTCTCCAGAAAGTAGGCATAGAGGGAACTTACCTCAACATAATAAAGACCATATTATGACAAACCCACAGCCAACATCATTCTCAATGGTGAAAATCTGAAACCATATCCTCTAAGATCAGGAAGAAGACAAGGTTGCCCACTCTCACCACTATTATTCAACATAGTTTTGAAAGTTTTAGCCATGGTGATTAGAGAAGAAAAGGAAATAAAAGGAATCCAAATTGGCAAAGAAGTAAAGCTGTCACTGTTTGCAGATGACATGATACTATACATAGAGAATCCTAAAGATGCTACCAGAAAATTACTAGAGCTAATCAATGAATTTGGTAAATTAGCAGGATATAAAATTAACGCACAGAAATCTCTTGCATTCCTATACATTAACAATGAAAAATCTGAAAGAGAAATTAAGGAAACACTGCCATATACCATTGCAACAAAAAGAATAAAATACCTAGGAATAAATCTACCTAAGGAGACAAAAGACCTGTAGGCAGAAAACTATAACACACTGATGAAATACGATACAAACAGAGGGAGAGATATACCATGTTCTTGGATTGGAAGAATCAAAATTGTGAAAACGACTATACTACCCAAAGCAATCTACAGATTCAATGCAATCCCTTTCAAACTACCAATGGCATTTTTCACAGAACTAGAACAAAAAATTTCACAATTTGTATGGAAACACAAAACACCCCAAATAGCCAAAGCAATCTTGAGAAAGAAAAACGGAGCTGGAAGTTACAGTACTCAAGACAGTATGGTACTGGCATAAAAACATAAACATAGATCAATGGAACAGGGTAGAAAGCCCAGAGACAAACCCACGAACATATGGTGACCTTATCTTTGCTAAGGGAGGCAAGAATATACAATGGAGAAAAGATAGTCTTTTCAATAAGTGATGCTGGGAAAACTGGACAGTTACATGTAAAAGAATGAATTAGAACACTCCCTAACACCATACACAAAAATAAACTCAAAATGAATTAAAGACCTAAATGTAAGCCTGGACACTATAAAACTCTTAGAGGAAAACATTAGCAGAACACTCCATGACATAAATCACAGCAAGATCCTTTTTGACCCACCTCCTAGAGAAAGGGAAATAAAAACAAAAATTAACAAATGGGACCTAATGAAACAAAACTTTTTGCACAGCAAACGAAATCATAAACAAGATGAAAAGACAACCCTCAGAATGGGAGAAAATATTTGCCAACAAAGTAACTGATGATGGATTAATCTCCAAAATATACAAGCAGCTCATGTATCTTAATATCAAAAAAACAAACAACCCAATGCAAAAATGGGTGGAAGACCTAAATAGACATTTCTCCAAAGAAGATATACAGATTGCCAACAAATACATGAAAGGATGCTCAACATCACTAATCATTAGAGAAATGCAAATCAAAACCACAATGAGGTATCACTTCATACAGGTCAGAATGGCCATCATCCAAAAATCTATAAACAATAAATGCTGGAGAGGGTGTAGTGAAAAGGGAACCCTCCTGCACTCTTTGTGGGAATGTAAATTGATAGAGCCACTATGGAGAACAGTATGGAGACTCCTTAAAAAACTAAAAATAGAACTACCGTATAACCCAGCAATCCCACTACTGGGCATATACCCTGAGAAAGCCATAATTCAAAAAGGGTCATGTACCACAATGTTCATTGCAGCACTATTTACAATAGCCAGGACATGGAAGCAACCTAAGTGCCCATCGACAGATGAATGGATAAAGAAGATGTGGCACATATATACAATGGAGTATTACTCATCCATTAAAAGAAACGATATTGAGTTATTTGTAGTGAGGTGGATGGAGATAGAGTCTGTCATACAGAGTGAAGTAAGTCAGAAAGAGAAAAACAAATACCATATGCTAACACATATATATGGAATCTAAAAAAAGAAATTGGTTCTGATGAACCTAGGGACAGGACAAGAATAAAGATGCAGATGTAGAGAATGGACTTGAGGACACGGGGTGGGGTGAAGGGTAAACTGGTATGAAGTGAGAGAGTAGCATTGACATATATACACTACCAAATGTAAAATAGATACCTAGTGGGAAGCAGCCGCATAGCACAGCGAGATCAGTTTGGTGCTTTGTGACCACCTAGAGGGGTGGGATATGAGGGTGGGAGGGAGGCTCAAGAGGGAGGGGATGTGGGGATATATGTATACATATAGCTGATTCACTTTGTTATACCGCAGAAATGAACTCAACATTGTAAAGCAATTATACTCCAAGAAAGATGTTAAAAATAAATAGAAAAATAAAAGCTTGCTAAAATAACAGCAATTAATGGCATTAGTATCTGACAGAGTCTATCATGTGTGATGATCAAAGCATTTTAAACTTTGGAGGATTAACAGTTTAAAATAAGATAGTTTAGCTGTTTTAATTGCCTAGTCAATTACCAATTATTTAAACTGGATAATTTATAAATCAGATTTATATCTAAACCTTTTTTCAGAGTTAAGCCAGGGATCTAGGATTTGCCACTTAAATCAAACAGTTCTATTTGGCTGCTCTTGTAAATGTGGAATCTTCCAAACCACAAGCTGCTTTTGGTGTTTAATAATTCTACAGGTAAAAAACCTGTGGCTATGTAACTATGTGAGAAACCATTGTATTCCTCATTTCTGCAAAATAGATGAAAGCTAAACAATTCCATATCCTTTTTTTGTCATATTAATTTACTCATTGGCAGTAAGTACATTTTCTGCCTTCTTGCTAAGTGTAATTCTCAAGGCTTAGAAACTAACTTCTTTTTTCATGGCACAAAAGGCCATGTCTTTTAGAAACCAATCACTAGGAGCAGATTGGTTGTCGCCTCCCCCCACAAGACTGATGAATCACAGTGAAGACAGCTTCACTGTAATCCATTACCTCCAACATAGCTCATAACATAATAAAAGCAAAAAGGAAAAATTAATGTCCTTTTCATGGATAAAATATTGCTAGGTGCATCATCATTTTTTTTTTCTTACATTACACATTCCAAAGAGAAAAATGAAGTTGGAGTGGCATTGTATTCCAAAGTAATGCTAATGTATCTGCAATCAAGAAAGAAAAAAAGAGCCAAGATTTTTAAATTATAATTACAACCAACGCAGGTTGGGATTCTCACATTGAAATGTGTCTTGTGGAATAATAAAATAAAAAGTATTTCCTTTCATCACCATCAAAGTACTTACAGCTAAGGAATTTGCCATTAGATAAAAATTAGCAGTGAGACTGATTTCACTGTTTACATGATTAAGTGCCCTTGTGTGGTCTAATGTATGTTGGGAGATGCCTTAATCTCTGAAGGTCAGATGTTGAAAATACAAAGTAACAGTGAGGAAGAAGATAAAAGCTTTCTTGTGGCAAAAACATTTCAGAGGAAAAAAATACCTGGTAGTGACTATCATATTTATGGGACTAGAATCTATCCCTTAGTACCTTGTGAAGACTCAGAGACAAAATGCAGTTATTAAAATGAAGAATGTCTTCAAATCTTTACTGAGGATATATTCTCCACATGACATGAAACAATTGTCAGTTGATTCAATAACGTAGAAGTATATGTTATTGATCAGAAAGAGCAAGAAAAATACAACAGTGTATAGGTCTCTTCTTGCTTCTGTAACGAATTACCACAAACCGAGTGGGAAAAAACAATAGAAATGTATTCTATTACAGTACTGAAGGTCCAGAGTCTAAAATCAGTGGGTCATCTGGGCTGTGTTCCTTCTGGAGTGTTCAGAGAGAAATCTTTTTCTTTGCCTATTTTAGTTTCTAGAGGCTGCCTGCATTTCTTGGCCTGTGGCCCCTTCCTCACGTTACTCCAACTTCTTCCTTCTCTCATCACATCTCCTACTTCCCATTGTCTCCTTCTTATAAGGACCATTCTGGTTATATTTAGGACCCACCCAGATAATCCAAGATAATCTTCCCATCTCAGGATCCTTAATCACATCTCCAAATACACGTTTGCTGTACTAAGTAACATATTTGTAGGTTCTAGAGATTAGGCAGTAGATATCTTTTGGGGGACATTATTTAGCCTACCATTAAACCACCAATGATAAATGCTAAGTGGTAAAATTATTTATGATTTATGTTCATTCATTCATTCATAAATTACTCATTCATCATTCTCAGTTCCTTCTACATGGAAAATATTGTGCCAGGTGGTAGAGATACAGAGAAAAAGTACAATTCCTACCCTAAGGAATGTAGTGTCTTATTTGAAGAAAAACAAACAGACAAAAAACTGAAATGTGATGGGTGAATGAGAAAACATGTAACTCAGACTGAGGGAAAGGAATATGTCAAGGAAGTCTTCTAGGAAGTATCAGGACTGACACGTGAAGAAAAAGTTGGAATCAGTCAGCAAAGTGATGGGGCACAGGCTGAGTTCAGGCAAAGACAATGGCATGAGAAAAAAAGTCTTCTTCATATTTTTAGTCACATGTTTTAATATTTCAGAGAAAACTATGAATAAAAGTTATAATAAATGTTAAGCAGCCATTTCCTTTTCCTCTACTGATCTGTAATGTTTAGTCTTACAGAAAAATGTATATCAGTTCCTGTCACCACCCATTGCTGATTAGACCATGACTGGACTTGAGGACAAGCAAACCTTTGCTGGCTAATAACTACTCAGGTTTTCTCTCTCATACGTTGAAACTAAGAGGGACATAGACTGAGGTTAGTTGATGGTAGGCTCTAAAGCTAAAACACTATGATTTAAAGCAGTGGTATACAAGAATCACCTGTAGAACTGTTTACAAATGTAAATTTAGAATATCATGGTATAGTTTTGTACCTTGAATTCCCACATAAAAATGGACAAAGTAACTAAACTGCAAAATCAAAACCACACAGAGAACATTTACAACAAAACTATGTGGTGAGATATCCCTACAAACCCCGATATGTCCACAGGTGGGGACAAATTACCAACAACCACAGGAATTTGTGTATTACTGACATGAGGTCTGACAGAAGCAAAGTGATGTTTGACCTGAAAATGAGAGAACACCAAATGGCCAAAAGATAGTCCCTGGAATATGCAGCAGGCCAATTTGAGAAAAACAGCTAAAACTGAGGGGTTTTCCCCAACATTAGCAGGTGAGTGAATTCAGGGGGTGCCTGGCAAGATCATCAGAGGGGCGGAAGCAGTTTGTCCCATATGAGCTCGAACCTGACCCACTAGAGTTCCCTTCTAGAATAAGAATCCACATTAAGGAGAAGCAAAGAAAGGAAAAACATAAATAAAATAAATATAAACACACAAATAGAAGAAAAAGCTCTGTGAAGTTAGCTAGCTTGCTCTGTGAAGACAAGCTAACTAAACCACGACATTTTCTATAAGTTCAGGAAAAATTACTTAACAACAAAATGAGCAAAATATAAATATCAGACTCAAATTCCATACAAACCTCCACAGTTTACAAAAGAATTACAAGGAGAGTTTGTTAAAAATACAGATATCTGGCTCCTTTCCCAGGAGGTCTCAGCCATCAGTGATTCACCCGTAACATCTCCCCCCCGCCCACAAATATCCAAATTATTTCCTTTTTTATGTAAATATTCAAGTACTCCCTACCTTAATATCAACAATAAGTCTCTAACCACACTCTTTATGTGTACCTTACTGGTTTAATTCTCAAAAGGTAGCATTGTTTTCTACTTTTTTTTCTGTAAATTCATTGCATCCTACTACATTTATATGGACTATATTTATCCTCTTAAAAAAATGGTTTACTCCTCCAAATATGCCTTGGTCTATCTTAATGAAAAAATGTGAAAACAAAGGCATCAAGATTAACTCTAGTCTAGATTACGTTGTGAATGAAATGTATTTTTAAGCATATTGGAAGAAGTTAACAGTGACCCTAAATATATGTATATTAGCGGAGATGGAGTGAAAAATATTAAGTAACAGATGTAAGAAAACACATGACAACACTGATTAACCTGACATATTTTGACTGTAAAGAACATAATAAAACATAAATGGAGTAAAGATAATTTCAGTTCCTAGGGTTTCAAACTTTCTATGACAAATAGCCTGTCACACTTACCTCCTAGGTGATGACTAAAAGCATATCATCACTTGAAAAATATTTTATTAAATTTTTTAGCTTATATTTTGGGATTTTATAGTTCAGCATGGCTTAGGTAGAGTGACATGAATTGTATATAATCTGAACATATTAAAACAAAGCACTGGAGAAATGGCAGGTTAATATGTAACCAAACAAAAAATTTTATCTGTAATAGTGTCAAATACATTTGTTACCTGGGAAATAGGCTAGATGTTAAAACCAAACAATGATATGAAGTGATGTTTCCAATACCTAAATTATGCACTGAGCTTGATGAAACTGAGCATGACAAACATTCAAAAAAGTATTCAAGAACTTGATGCATAAAACTGATTTCTTACTATTGTATTTCTTATTATATTCATTTTCATGAAAACTCCTAGAATTTCTGCAATTGCCACAAACAAAGGAAAATACAGCTTTCAGAAGACTCTACTTCATGTCAGATTTCTTATGTTCAAAATAAAGTTATAAAATAAATATAATAACATGAAATGTATAGAATCTTGTTAGAATAAACCTTATGCTGGTAATTTTCATTCATAGCAAATATGAGCGTCATCAGTCTTCTATGAAGGTCTTATCTACTATATTAATAAGTTTAAATGTACTAAGCATTATATCACAATCAGTACCTTTGACTCACGTCATACATTTAACCTACTGTGCCACTAAAATCCCCTGATTTACACACCCAATATGTAATCTGGAAGTCTAAATAAGAATGAACCCCAACATTGTCCAATGTTATCACATTTATACTTTACAACGTGGTGTAAAGGCGATTAGTCAGGTACTTTGATCAATATTTACAGGCAAATTTGTCCACTTTGGCTAATATCCTGAAAATAGCTGTTGACAATTTGTTTCTTTTTATGTTTATCCTTACTTTTCTATGATTTTAAGTGGAATGTTTAGGTTTTTCATTTCATATTTCTTTCACTCTTAATTTATAAACTCAAGGTAGAAAGTTGTGTTTAGTTTAATATTCCCTGAATTTAAATTGAGCTACAACCAGGTTTAAAAAGTTATTTTATTTTCCTCCAATCTGAGAAATGTTGATACAATCTCTACATTTGGGGTAAAAAAGACTATAAAGATAAAATATAGATCCTGAGTACATTTTTTACCTGTAGCCCATAGGTTTATTTTTTCCCCAGGTTTAAAGTGAATATTTACTCGTCAAGATTCCTAAACAATTTATTAAATATCTTTCCTCCACAAATAGAATTAACACCAGGATTTGTCAGGAAATCTAAATGAATTAAATGCATTACATAGGAACTGAACTAAATACACTGTGTCTGAAATCTGTTCATCATAAAATTTGAGTCTGGTACATAATTCCTTTCTGTCCTCCATTGCTGTACGTCCTTCCTTTAAGACTGGAACTGAGACCATAAATTGGCTAATACAACATAGCAGTCACTGTAATCCTCCAAAAGAAAAATAATTTATTTGATGACATACTTATTTGGATGATTACTTACTGGTAATTAGCATTTCTACATTATTTAAAAGGCAATCATTTTAAGTGGCAATACATATTAGGCTAGTAGAAAAAAGTTGAAGCAAAGCCCTCTATTTTGATCTCACAAAGTCATATCCAATACGACAAGAGAAGACATATCTGATTTGTCCCAATCAGACTTCATGGAATTATTTTTAAAAGTTTTCTGGTAAAGATGAACTTGGCTTATCATAGAAAGAAAGTTCTTTGAAATCTCTGCTAAACTCATTTTCTTTTGGGAAAAGTAAATTTCAAGGCATAATAGTGCAAGGAGTAAATTTTTCATTTATAGATTAATTATAGAACATTTATAGATTACTTGTGCTTAGTCTCTAATTTCTAATTTATTTTAAAGAACAAAAATTATGTTCATAATTTTACTTTGCCTAAATTTAACTGTACACCCTTGAATCACACCAGAATTAGGCAATTTGATTATCTTAATGGTTGTGTCTTAAAACCTGCACACTGGGACCAAAGGTGAGGATCTGCATATGTGAAGCTCCAACAAGTTCTGTGCACAAGGACTCTCCTCTTGGGAGTCCAGGGATCTGAGAAAGCAATTCTCCCTCAGAACAAGTTTTCAAATATTGTCTCAATAAGTAATTAAGAAAAACGGTGCTAAGTGGAGAGTGCATCTTCTTGAATTAATTCTGGGAGGTCTGAGTGTTCCTGGAGCCCTCTTGGGTATATGTCAGTGGTGGCAAATTCCTCAAACGTGAGTATTCCCTAATGTTATGGGAGCGGGGGTCAATCAAAGTTTCATCCTGCTTCACTTCCAGGATATTTCAGTCTGACACCAATGGAAGCATAATCGGAAGAGCCCATGGCTTGAGATCAAGGCATACATACTCTACTTTCCATGTGAGAAAGGCTCGAAGTGGTTTCTTGACTGTGTGGGTTAAAATCAGAGTAAGAGGGAGGAGGATCTGAAGGCTTTGCATCTCCCAGTGTACTTCTACCTCAGCTACAGACGCATGGCATCGGAGGACCAAACATGGGTTCCAAACTTTCAAACGGCATCTGTTTGCTTACCATTGCCTGCTGCAATCTTCTTTCTTGTTCTTTTCTTTTGTTTGTTTTTCATCTGAGTGATTTGTCTTTTTAATTTGTTCACTTCTGCCTGACAAGATTCAACAACTCACTCACTCTTTTCCACAGCTGCACACACAGCCTGCGTGAAGTGCGATATAAACCTGTGAATAGCCCGGATGTCTTTCATTACTCTGTCCTTGTTAAAAAAATAAATAAATAAAGTCATTACCATGCACTTTAATAACTGGCATAACTCTTAATATTTGGCACTGAAGGCACTTCGTACTCATGCTGGCTAATCTTGCCTACGTTGGGAATAGCGAAGGATTTCCTTTGATTCCATCTTCAATTTAGTCTAAAGAGAACTTTTACTAAAGCATGAGTGGAGTTGTTGGCTGTGGAGATGAAACTGCAGAGAAGGAAAAGGAGGTCAGGCTTGGGGAGAAAGCTGGTGAGCTGCTTGTGGAAAACCTCTCTGCGTGTTTCTGCTGTGTGTTTTGCCAGAATCTGTACCCACCGATAACTTTCTCTGATCTATAAGAATACTATGCAAACTGTCTTTACTAACTTTGCTTGCCTAGTTATAAAAACTAAAAAGTGTTGAAGAAGGCTAATGGTTTCAATTACTTGCAAAAATTCTGCGTTGTTGATTTGTGAGTCACCAATGCTAAAGGTTTCACCTTGTCTTACCTGTTCCAGCAAAAATCCTTCCTCAAATTTGTCACTTAAAAAGAGCAGTCCCCAAGTATAATCATGCTTAGGCTGGTGCTTCCATGAAGGGGGTCAATCTGGTTCTGGCAAAGAGGGCAAGGGGAAGCAAGTGAGATTCTGCCTGGCGTACATCTGTGCTTAGGACCCCCAATTTATGATGAAGGCGGACCTCAGAGAAGCGCTAACCCGGGGAACTAGGTGTGGGCCTTGGAGCACTCCCCATAGGTTTTAACATGTAGAGTCTAAAAAATGTATTCTATATTTTTAATATGTTTTATCAATTCAATATAAGATCCTTCAGATTTTTATAGAGATTTTAAAGCATTAAAAATTTATTGTTCTAATTGTTATATAGATGTCATCTTCTATAATCTTATTTTATGCTCTTATTTTACTGTTTCCTTTTTTTTTAAAACATCTTTATTGGAGTATAATTGCTTTATAATGGTGTGTTAGTTTCTGCTTTATAACAAAGTGTATCAGTTATACATATACATATGTCCCCATATCTCTTCCCTCTTGCATCTCCCTCCCTCCTACCCTCCCTATCCCACCCCTCTAGGTGGTCACAAAGCACGTGCTGATCTCCCTGTGCTATGCAGCTGCTTCCCACTAGCTATCTATTTTACGTTTGGTAGTGTATATATGTCCATGCCACTCTCTTTGTCCCAGCTTACCCTTAACCCTCCCCGTATGCTCAAGTCCATTCTCTAGAAGGTCTGTGTCTCTATTCCCGTCTTGCCCCTAGTTTCTTCATGACCATTTTTTTCTAGATTCCATATATATGTGTTAGCATATGGTATTTATTTTTCTTTTTCTGACTTACTTCACTCTATATGACAGTCGCTAGGTACATCCACCTCACTACAAATAACTCAGTTTCGTTTCTTTTTATGGCTGAGTAATATTCCATTGTATATATGTGCCACATCTTCTTTCTCCATTCATCTGTCGATGGACACTTAGGTTGCTTCCATGTCCTGGCTATTGTAAATAGAGCTGCAATGAACATTTTGGTACATGACTCTTTTTGAATTATGGTTTTCTCAGAGTATATGCCCAGTAGTGGGACTGTGGGTTTGTATGGTAGTTCTATTTTTAGTTTTTTAAAGAACTTCCATACTGTTCTCCATAGTGGCTGTATCAATTTACATTCCCACGAACAGTGCAAGAGGGTTCCCTTTTCTCCACACCCTCTCCAGCATTTATTGTTTGTGGATTTTTTGATGATGGCCATTCTGACCGGTGTGAGATGATATCTCATTGTAGTTTTGATTTGCATTTCTCTAATGATTAATGATGTTGAGCATTTTTTTCATGTGTCTGTTGGCAATCTGTATACCTTCTTTGGAGAAATGTCTATTTAGATCTTCTGCCCATTTTTGGATTGGGTTGTTTGTTTATTTGATATTGAGCTGCATGAGCTGCTTGGAAATTTTGGAGATTAATCCTTTGTCAGTTGCTTCATTTGCAAATATTTTCTCCCATTCTGAGGGTTGTCTTTTTGTCTTGTTTATGGTTTCCTTTGCTGTGCAAAAGCTTTTAAGTTTCATTAGGTTCCATTTGTTTATTTGTATTTTTATTTCCCTTTCTCTAGGAGGTGGGTCAAAAAGGATCTTGCTGTGATTTATGTCATAGAGTGTTCTGCCTAAGTTTTCCTCTAAGGGTTTGATAGTGTCTGGCCTTACATTTAGATATCTAATCCATTTTGAGTTTATTTTTGTGTATGGTGTTAGGGAGTGTTCTAATTTCATTCTTTTACATGTAGCTGTCCAGTTTTCCCAGCACCACTTATTGAAGAAGCTGTCTTTCCTCCACTGTATATTCTGGCCTCCTTTATCAAAGATAAGGTGACCATATGTGCGTGGGTTTATCTCTGGGCTTTCTATCCTGATCCATTGATCTATATTTCCGTTTTTATGCCAGTACCATACTGTCTTGATTACTGTTGCTTTGTAGTATAGTCTGAAGTCAGGGAGCTTGATTCCTCCACCTCCGTTTTTCTTTCTCAAGATTGCTTTGTCTATTCGGGATCTTTTGTGTCTCCATACAAATTGTGAAATTTTTTGTTCTAGTTCTGTGAAAAATGCCAGTGGTAGTTTGATAGGGATTGCATTGGATCTGTAGATTGCTTTGGGTAGTAGAGTCATTTTCACAATGTTGATTCTTCCAATACAAAAATATGGTATATCTCTCCATCTGTTTGTATCATCTTTAATTTCTTTCATCAGTGTCTTATAGTTTTCTGCATACAGGTATTTTGTCTCCTTAGGTAGGTTTATTCCTAGGTATTTTATTCTTTTTGTTGCAATGGTAAATGGGAGTGTTTTCTTAATTTCACTTTCAGATTTTTTATCATTAGTGTATAGGAATGCAAGAGATATCTGTGCATTAATTTTGTATCCTGCTACTTACCAAATTCATTGATTAGCTCTAGTAGTTTTCTGGTGGCATCTTTAGGATTCTTTATGTATAGTATCATGTCATCTGCAAATAGTGACAGCTTTACTTCTTCTTTTCCGATTTGGATTCCTTTTATTTCTTTTTCTTCTCTAATTGCTGTGGCTAAAACTTCCAAAACTATGTTGAATAATACTGGTGAGACTGGGCAACCTTGTCTTGTTCCTCATATTAGTGGAAATGGTTTCAGTATTTCATCATGGAGGATGATGTTGGCTGTGGGTTTGTCATATATGGCCTTTATTATGTTGAGGAAATTTCCCTCTATGCCTACTTTCTGGAGGGTTTTTATCATAAATTGGTGTTGAATTTTGTCAAAAGCTTTCTCTGCATCTATTGATATGATCATATGGTTTTTATCCTTCTATTTGTTAATATGGTGTATCACATTGATTGATTTGCATATATTGAAGAATCCTTTCATTCCTGAGATAAACCCCACTTGATCATGGTGTATGATCCTTTTAATGTGCTGTTGGATTCTGTTTGCTAGTATTTTGTTGAGGATTTTTGCATCTATATTCATCAGTGATATTGGCCTGTAGCTTTCTTTCTTTGTGACATCTTTGATTTTGGTATCAGGGTGATGGTAGTCTCATAGAATGAGTTTGGGAGTGTTCCTCCCTCTGCTATATTTTGGAAGAGTTTGAGAAGGATAGGTGTTAGCTCTTCTCTAACGGTTTGATAGAATTCACCTGTGAAGCCATCTGGTCCTGGGCTTTTGTTTGTTAGAAGATATTTAATCACAGTTTCAATTTCATTACTTGTGATTGGTCTGTTCATATTTTCTGTTTCTTCCTGGTTCAGTCTCGGAAGGTTATACCTTTCTAAGAATTTGTCCATTTCTTCCAGGCTGTCCAATTTAATGGCACAGAGTTGCTTGTAGTAGTCTCTTAGGGTGCTTTGTATTTCTGTGGTGTCTGTTGTAACTTCTCCTTTTTCATTTCTAACTTTATTGATTTGAGTCCTCTCCCTCCTTTTCTTGATGAGTCTGGCTAATGGTTTATAAATTTTGTTTATCTTCTCAAAGAACCAGCTTTTAGTTTTATTGATCTTTGCTATTGTTTTCTTTGTTTCTATTTCATTTATTTCTGCTCTGATCTTTATGATTTTTTTCCTTCTGCTAACTTTTGGTTTTGTTTGTTCTTCTTTCTCTAGTTCCTTTAGGTGTAAGGTTAGATTGTTTACTTGAGATTTTTCTTGTTTCTTAAGGTTGGCTTGTATAGTTATAAACTTCCCTCTTAGAACTGCTTTTGCTGTTTCCCATAGGTTTTGGATCATCGTGTTTTCATTGTCATTTGTTTCTAGGTATTTTTTGATTTCCTCTTTGATTTCTTCAGTGATCTTTTGGTTATTTAGTAACGTATTGTTTAGCCTCCATGTGTTTGTGTTTTTTGTATTTTTTCCCCTGTAATTGATTTCTAATTTCATAGTGTTGTGGTCAGAAAAGATGCTTGATATGATTTCAATTTTCTTAAATTTACTGAGGCTTGATTTGTGACCCAAGATGTGATCTATCCTGGAGAATGTTCCATGCGCACTTGAGAAGAAAGTGTAATCTGCTGTTTTTGGATAGAACGTCCTATAAATATCAATTAAATCTATCTGGTCTATTGTGTCATTTAAAGCTTCTGTTTCATTATTTATTTTCATTTTTGATGATTTGTCCATTGGTGTAAGTGAGGTGTTAATGTCCCCCACTATTATTGTGTTACTGTTGATTTCCTCTTTTATAGCTGTTAGCAGTTGCCTTATGTATTGAGGTGCTCCTATGTTGGGTGCATATATATTTATAATTTTTATATCTTCTTCTTGGATTGATCCCTTGATCATTATGTAGTGTCCTTCCTTGTCTCTTGTAACATTCTTTATTTTAAAGTCTACTTTATCTGATATGAGTATAGCTACTCCAGCCTTCTTTTGATTTCCATTTGCATGGAATATGTTTTTCCATCCCCTCACTTTCAGTCTGTATGTGTCTCTAGGTCTGAAGTGGGTCTCTTGTAGTATATATATGGGTCTTGTTTTTGTATCCATTCAGCAAGCCTGTGTCTTTTGGTTGGAGCATTTAATCCATTCACGTTTAAGGTAATTATCGATATGTATGTTCCTATGACCATTTTCTAAATTGTTTTGTGTTTGTTTTTGTAGGTCCTTTTCTTCTCTTGTGTTTCCCACTTAGAGAAGTTCCATTCGTGTTTGTTGTAGAGCTGGTTTGGGGGTGCTGAATTCTCTTAGCTTTTGCTTGTCTGTAAAGCTTTTGATTTCTCCATAGAATCTGAATGAGATCCTTGCCGGGTAGAGTAGTCTTGGTTGTAGGTTCTTCCCTTTCATCACTTTAAGTATATCATGGCAGTCCCTTTTGGCTTGTAGAGTTTCTGCTGAGAAATCAGCTGTTATCCCTATGGGAGTTCCCTTGTATGTTATTTGTCGTTTTTCCCTTGCTGCTTTCAATAATTTTTCTTTGTCTTTAATTTTTGCCAATTGATTACAATGTGTCTTGGCATGTTTCTCCTTGGATTTATCCTGTATGGGACTCTCTGTACTTCTTGGACTTGATTAACTATTTCCTTTCCCACATTAGGGAAGTTTTCAACTATAATCTCTTCAAATATTTTCTCAGTCCTTTTCTTTTTCTCTTCTTCTTCTGGGACCCCTATAATTCGAATGTTGGTGCATTTAATGTTGTCCCAGAGGTCTCTGAGACTGTCCTCAATTCTTTTCATTGTTTTTTCTTTATTCTGCTCCGCAGTAGTTATTTCCACTGTTTTATCCTCCAGGTCACTTATCCGTTTTTCTGCCTCAGTTATTCTGCTATTGATCCCTTCTAGAGAAGTTTTAATTTCATTTATTGTGTTGTTCATCACTGTTTGTTTGCTCTTTAGTTCTTCTAGGTCCTTGTTAAACACTTCTTGTATTTTCTCCATTCTATTTCCAAGATTTTGGATCATCTTTACTATCATTATTCTGAATCCTTTTCCGGTAGACTGCCTATTTCTTCTTCATTTGTTAGGTCTGGTGGGTTTTTGCCTTGCTCCTTCATCTGCTGTGTGTTTCTCTGTCTTCTCATTTTGCTTAACTTACTGTGTTTGGGGTCTCCTTTTCACAGGCTGCAGGTTCATAGTTCCCACTGTTTTTGGTGTCTGTCCCAGTGGCTAAGGTTGGTTCAGTGGATTGTGTAGGCTTCCTGGTGGAGGGGGCTAGTGCCTGTGTTCTGGTGGATGAGGCTGGATCTTGTCTTTCTCGTGGGCAGGTCCACGTCTGGTGGTGTGTTTTGGGGTGTCTGTGGCCTTATTATGATTCTAGGCAGCCTCTCTGCTAATGGATGGACTTGTGTTTATGTCTTGCATGTTGGATGGCACAGGGTATGCAGCACTGTAGCTTGCTGGTCTTTGAGTGGAGCTGGGTCTTGGTGTTGAGATGGAGATCTCTGGATGAGTTTCACCATTTGATATTATGTGGAGCTGGGAGGTATCTTGTGGACCAGTGTTCTGAACTTGGCTATCCCACCTCAGAGGCACAGCCCTGATTCCTGGCTGGAGCACCAAGAGCCTGTCATCTACACGGCTCAGAATAAAAGGCAGAAAAAAAAAGAAAGAAAGAAAGAAGATAAAATAAAATAAAGTAAAATAAAATACCTATTAAAATACAAAATAAAAATAATTATTAAAAAAATGTTTTAAAAAGTAATTAAAAAAAAAAGAAAGAAAGAAAGAAAGAAGAAATCAACCAAACCAAAAAACAAATCCACCAATGATAACAAGTGCTAAAAACTATATAAAAATAATAATAATAAAAAAACGGACAGAACTCTAGGACAAATGGTAAAAGCAAAACTATACAGACAAAATCACACACAGAAGCATACACGTACACACTCACAAAAAGAGAAAAAGGGGAAAATACATATATATCGTTGCTTTCAAAGTCCGCCTCCTCAATTTGGGTTGATTCGTTGTTTATTCAGATATTCCACAGATGCAGGGTACATCAGGTTGATTGTGGAGATTTAATCCGCTGCTCCTGAGGCTGCTGGGAGAGATTTCCCTTTCTCTTCTTTGTTCGCACAGCTCCCAGGGTTCAGCTTTGGATTTGGCCCCGCCTCTGAGTGTAGGTCTCCTGCGGGAGTCTGTTCTTTGCTCAGACAGGACGGGGTAAAAGGAGCCGCTGATTCGGGGGCTCTGGCTCACTCAGGCCGGGGGGAGGGAGGGGTACGGTTGCGGGGCGAGTCTGTGGAAGCAGAGGCCAGCGTGACATTGCAACAGCCTGAGGCGCACCGTGCGTTCTCCCAGGAAAGTTGTCCCTGGATCACGGGACCCTGGCAGTGGCGGGCTGCACAGGCTTCCGGGAGGGCAGGTGTGGATAGTGACCTGTGCTTGCTCACAGGCTTCTTGGTGGCGGCAGCAGCAGCCTTAGCGCCTCATGCCCGTCTCTGGGGTCCGCGCTGATAACCACGGCTCATGCCCGTCTCTGGAGCTCCTTTAAGTGGTGCTCTTAATCCCCTCTCCTCGTGCACCAGGAAACAAAGAGGCAAGAAAAAGTCTCTTCCCTCTTTGGCAGCTCCAGACTTTTTCCCGGACTCCCTCCTGGCTAGCTGTGGTGCGCTAACCCCTTCAGGCTGTGTTCACGCAGCCAACCCCAGTCCTCTCTCTGGGATCCGACCAAAGCCCGAGCCTCAGCTCCCATCCCCTGCCCGCCCCGGCGGGTGAGCAGACAAGCCTCTCGGGCTGGTGAGTGCTGGTCGGCACCGATCCTCTGTGTGGGAATCTCTCCGCTTTGCCCTCCGCACCCCTGTGGCTGTGCTCTCCTCTGTGGCTCTGAAGCTTCCCCCCTCTGCCACCTGCAGTCTCTGCCCACGAAGGACCTTCCTAGTGTGTGGAAACTTTTCCTCCTTCACATCTCCCTCCCAGAGGTGCAGGTCCCGTCCCTATTCTTTTGTCTCTGTTTTTTCTTTTTTCTTTTGCCCTACCCAGGTACATGGGGAGTTTCTTGCCTTTTGGGAGGTCTGAGGTCTTCTGCCAGCATTCAGTAGGTGTTCTGTAGCCATTGTTCCACATGTAGATGTGTTTCTGATGTATTTGTGGTGAGGAAGTTGATCTCCACATCTTACTTTTCCGCCATCTTGAAGCTCCTCTACTGTTTCCTTCTTAATTGCATAATTACTCATTTTGTAATGTATTACAAGTTTTGAAATACTACAGTAGTCTTTTTCCATACTGCCTTCAAAGAAAGAAGAGTTGAACACTTTTATAGCTTCTCTCTTACCTTCTGACTCTTCCCATATATCTGTATTTTATCTTGAAGGTAGAGTCCATTAATTGTCCCCATTTTTTTTTCTTTTGTATCCTACTTTGCTCCAGCAGTTATACCAGTTAAGATTTTTCAGTACTAGCTCTCCTTCAATTTTGGTGTTCTGTATTCTAATTTATTTTTATTAGTCTTTCCCCTGTCTTAATGATGTTGTTTAATTAAACCTAATTGTTTCTTTTCAAAAACAACAGCCACATTTAGTGGATATTCCATTATTGGTACAGAATTGTACCTATACTTTGAGAAATCAATTATTTAACTCTTCGTGTTCATCAGTGATCCCATGAGTCTTTTTGAATGTCTGGGGATATACTAAGATATAACCTGCACAATATATATTTATATAAGACTAAAGGATGATCAATTTAGATAAAATAGGAAGATGTACTAAGTGAACAAAATGCTAGAAAATGCAAAAAGAAAAAAGACATTGTTGTTGAGCTCAAAGTGTGGAATTCCATGTTTAAGATGTTATATTACATATGCCAGTGTTTTATTCAGGGAAAGATATTTGAATAAATTATTGGGTTGGCTAAAAATTTCGTTTGGGTTTCCCTTAAGATGTTATGAAAAATGCCCGAACGAACTTTTTGGCCAACCCAATATTTAATCAGTATTTGTTTGATACGTTATTTCATTGAGTTTTGGCATTGAAAATTAAAGTTAAAATTGTTAATGTCTTTCAGTAGTAGTTTATATTTGTACATTTTACTTGGAACATAGTAGGCCTTTTTAATTTCTCTTAGTTCTCAATCTTGAGAATTTATTTACTTTAGTTCTAGATTTTTAATTTTATTTTATTATGTCCTTGCTTATTTAGTCATCCATCTTTGTTCTGTGCTCTTTTTGGGAGACTCCTATTACTTACATAGTATATTTTCATTCTCATTCTCCTCTTGGAATGAAATTGCTCCAATCTGTCTTCTATTTCACTTATCTGATTTTCTTCAAGGACAATTCAACTACACTATATTAAATGTTTTCAATACTGATTTTACTTTTTACACTTTAGAAATTATTTCAGTCTTTCTGTGTTCATTTTTAAGATCCAGTTTCAGTTTACTAACCATTGGTATGAGTTGTTTTTATAAAACTTTCTAGGAATTCATGTGAAAGTTCCTCTTTAGGAATTCATATTACCTTTAAATTTTGTGATTTCTCCTTTTTCTTTGATGTTACAGAATATTTGGTTTGCTTATTTGTTTTAAACTGAGAACGGATTTTTTTAAATTAATAGTCTCTATTAATTTGCTTGCTTACTTCTGGGAAATAGAACTTGAAACAGACTTAAGAGTCTTAATGTTTGGAATTGGAAAGTGGACCAGCTTAAGAAGTTCCCTTTACTTGCCTTCAAAACTCAAATATTTTCAGAAACACATTCCTGTATTTAAAACAAAATAGAATGCAATTCTTGATTTCATGTTGGCAATTTAATATCCCAAGAGAAGGATAAATGAATGAACAGAAATGTATGTATATGAATGTCTACTGAAAGCTATATGTTAGAATATAGATAACAGCACTCTTTCTAATAGCCCCAAACTAGTAAACCAAACAAGTGAGCAAAAGTAGAATGAATAGATAAATTGTAGTATATCCACAAAATGGAATACTAAACAGCAGTATTAATGAATAAACTACTAACAATGCCAGTACTTACACACCTAATATTGAGCAAAAGAATCCAGACACAAAAACTAAAACTCATCTATGGTGATGAGAGGTGAGCTGGTGTTACCTTTGGTGAGGAGAGTTGTGATTGGGAGGGAGCAGAGGCCCCCACTTGGGAACTTGGTAATGTTTCATTTATTGCTCTTGAAAGGGGTTATATGAACATGTTCAATTTGTGAAAATTTATTGAGAAACATATACATGATCTGTGCACTTCTTTGTGTGTTTGTAATTCTCAACAGTTTATCTTAAAAATGCATGGGATGTAGGGGTAGCCACACTGCATCTGTATCTGCCACACATCTGTAACTAATCATCTTCAGTATCTGTAATGAATATGTTGTCTAATGATAACATATATCATATGTCATTAAACAAGAATAAGCGTTATGCCATAAATGAATGAAGAGAGGGTGAAATAATTCTGATGAGGAATCAGAAATGGCTTCATAAAGGAATTCTCAGTGTAGAGGATTGATCTGGGTGTACAGAGAGACAAAATGAAAGGAAATCAGTTAAGAAGCTATTGCAATACTCTAGGATTGCATCTTAGTGTTTAAGGGCTGAGCATTGTGACTTGGGCAGTTAGGTGACTTCTAAGTATTTGTTAAACATGAACAACATTGGACTGAATGCTATCTTTGACAATAAACTGAATTACCACATGGGGGGAATAAAAGCACAAGCTTTTCTCATCATTTATACTAATTATATTTTGGGGAAATTCTGGACATGAGCATGGGTTTTGGGATTTTGATTCTCATTAAACAAAGATACATTGAACCAAATTTTGTTTATATAGTCATTAGTGTGTTGGAAATATGGAGACTAATAAACATCACAAAAGTGACAAAATAATTGCAAGTTACATGTTGTGAAGATTTCCAATTCACTGAACTCCTTATTGATTTATCTTTGCACTTATTCTTTGATTTAAAAAGTACATAGCAATATTTTAGAAATGCAGATGTAAGACAATATAAGAAGAAGAAAGAATTATATGTACCCAACTCTAAGGTGACCTCCTTACCATGGATTAAATCTATCCACTCATCCACTGAGACATCACTTACTATAGAGGGTCTAATTTCACTTTCAGCAGCATTATTCAAAGAACGAACAGAAAAACTTAGCAAGTCCACTAAATGTGGACTTCATCAATCAGCTAGCAAACACAACCAAGTCTAAAACAAGTCAATGATTATTTCTATTGGGTCAGAAAGCAGAAAGTGAAATATAAGGCAACTCTGGATTTCTCCAAGAATAGCAAGTTGTCTGAGGTCAACAAAACTTTCTGCAAGTGTTCCTTCTCCCTGAAAAAGATATTATCAGTATCACAATTGTAGACAACCCTGTCATTTTACAGGAATTTGGAAAATGATGTCACTTACAACACTAAACTGTGAAATATAAATGAGGGAGGATGTATTAGAATCAAAAGAAGAAAAAATCTTAAAAAAAAAAAAAGCTTCAAATTAATTCTAACCTCATGTAGAGGTGACAAATGAGAAACCATAGAAGGGAGATAGAGAAGGAGACCAGTGGGGCGAGACTGAATGCAGAGAGACAGGACCAGCGTCAGAAAGCCATGCCTCCCGCCCCCGCCCTCCCGCCATTCTTACTCTCTCCTCATACTTCCTAGTTTGGTGCTTTATGCAAATATGTACCTGCTTGGAGATCTCCTGGAAGACAAATGGTGAGGAAAAACCTCTGTTCACTTGCCCACAGTGGGCAACCTGGTTAGATAAACTTATTTTACTTCAGTCTTCAATTGCAAGTAAACAAAATCAAATGAGGAGTATATGAAAAAATAAGATGTATAAATGCGGGAAGGAAAGATCACTACATGCATATTTAGTAAAAAATTTCTAAAGTCTCATCATATGTGCAGACTATAACAAAATTGATCATTTCTAGATATTTCAAGTCAAATCTGTACCAAATCACTGGCATTCCATGAACCAGAACAGACCTCTGATTTGGTGGCATTAATCATCCAACTAGGTCATGCAGAGCAGCTTAAAGACCACGAAGCTTCATTTTGTAGCTCACAGTGTAATTCCCACTGTAGCCTTCCTATCCATACAAAGCAGAGACTTCAGAGCAGAAAGCCTCCAGGTCAATAAGGTAGTTTTTTTTTTCTTTTTTTTTTTTTTTGGATTGGTTCATTCTTAGGTTCCTGTACTCAGCTGGATTTAAAAAAAAAAAGCCTCATGAGGAAAGACAGAGAAATGCCCAAATGCTCAGATTTTTTGTTTTGTTTTGTTTTGGGTTAGAGAATATATCTTGTCTCCACTCTCAGTACCCAGAAAAGGCAAAGGACGTCCTCAGTATATATGCTATGGAAGGAAATGCCTTATTCTATGCACTTGGTATGGGACCTTAGGCCAGTCGTTGCCCCTCCTCTCAACTTTAGTGCATCCCTGGTAAAGTGTGGTTGGTAGTAATACCTCTTCCTGGGATTGTTTCAAAAACATAATTAGATAATGCCTGTGAAAGCACATTGTGAATTCTAAAGTGCTCTGCAAATATAAGGGATAAAAGATTGGAAAGTGCCTCTGGGTGGCTCCTTCTCAAATATACCCAGATATTAACATTTTAGTGAAAAAATAGTGCTAATATTTCTCATTGGCACTTTACTACAGCAGAAGTAAGTAATCTAAGTAGAGGAATATATTTTTCCTTAAGACTCAATAAAGCTATTTTCATTTCAATTGGGAAATTGTGGCACATAAATATTTTTATTTTCCCTGAATTGACCTTGTGGAGAAAAAAAATTAAAATGTTATTCACCACTTGTCTAATGGAAAAATCTGAAAGTCAGAGGAACCGTGTTCTCATCTTGCCATCAAGACCTTGTGTGTGACCTTGGACAAGTTACTGTTCTTCCCATCAATCAGTTCTGTCCAACAAATATTTATACAGTCCGAATGTATGCCAAGTTCTGTGCTAAGCTCGGCCTGAAGAACAAAGAAAACAGCAAAAGGCATAGTCCTTGACATCTAAGAACTTTACAACTTAATAAATTTTTTCACCTTCCAAACAGAAGGGGTACCCATCTCTCAGGTTTGTTATGAGAATAAAATATAGGATGGGAGAGTGCTTGGCAGAATTGGAATGTGTTACATATGCAAAGTGGTATTATTACTAGACATAAAACCATCAGAAGCATGTAAATGGTTAAAGAATACTTAACAGAGAGAAGTGGAGAAGGGATTAATGTTTATAGAACTTCTGCTCCAGACAGAGAGATCTACATATATTATTTCATCCACACAACAAACTGGTTAGACGGATATTAATCGCTGCTTTTGACCAGTGGGGAAATTGAGAATCTTATCAGTTAAAACGACTTAGCTAACAAATCAGAGCCCCTATGCAAACCAAGGTCAGTCTGACTGCAACGACTACAGAAACAGTTGATGTATATTGTGCATTGCTTCAGAAATCCACACATATTTTCACAGGGAAAGGAGTCGCCAAAACTTAACAAGCAGCAATAATCAGCTGTAGAAATAGCTAAGAACATATTTTTTCAACTTATCTTTTTTAACAAAGGCATTTGAAGGAAAGGACAAATTGAACTAATTTAACTAACTTAATTAAGATATCAACATAAAGGAATCAAAAACCGGTATCACTGTTCTCTTAATCCCCGAACACAACTCATGCCTAGTATAATTTTTGTTTAAAAGCAAAACTAATGTTGTTTTGTGGGTCCTTAGGTAGTTAGAATGGAAGGAAAAACTGCACATTTTGGCACTCACATGGTTAAAGGAATCATTTAGAGAGGACTTCATGAAATGATTTCTGTAATGCTTTCTGTGTGGATTAGCATACCAAGCAAAATACAAAAGGTAGCTTAATGCCTAGATATATTGAAATCAAGAGCTTAACTTCTAATATCCTCTCTCCAATCAGGTATGGATTTACAAAACATTTTACTATGGTTGTTATTTTTCCTAGCTAAAACTCACAACTAAATCCACTAGCTTGAAAGACTGTTGAGTTATACTGGTATGATTTTCAAAATTTATTTTCAACCTACATAGAAGAATGAGATAAACTCTTGGGGTATGCAAAAGCTGGAAACTGCTTAGAAGCAGCTACGAAGAGTACATATAAATCAAGCAGCCTGGAATTATAAATATGTAATGACTATTTAGAAAAAATTTTTTTAATGATTGATTCTCTTGCTGACCTAAATGGCTATGAATTAACACATTTCCCTCATAGCAGGAAGAGAGCTACTAATATTTATCTAGTGTCTACTAAATGCTAGACCCTGTGGCACATACTTTTTATACATTATTTCATTTACCTCCCACAAAAACCCTATGAAGCAAGTAATATTGTCTTTATGTTCCAGCCAGATGATGGAAATTCTAGATGATAGGATTGAGATTTAGAATTCAAATAATGGTCCAAAACACAAAACTAATAAATATCAGAGCCAAGATTCATCTCTGAGTCTGTCTATTCCCTTCAATATCCTGCATCCCTCTTCATGTTAGGTACCTTAGAAGGTGCCATCTCTGTACGCCATTTGCAAATATAAAAGGCTTGAAAGGCAATGAAAAGAATTCCCAGTATAGGTTAATTCATTCATTCACTTAACATGTAATTATTAAGTACCTACTCTTTGCCAAGCCCATGATGGGCAACACATTGGTGAAGGAAACATACATGGGCTTTGTTGTCATGGGGTTTACAGTATGAATTATTTTAGGCTTTGAACCAGCGGAGTCTCAAAATAACTCAGAACTGAAAATAAACTAGACTACACATTGTGAACCAGATGTATCTACTCTCTCCCTCACTGTCTGGTGACTCAGGCTAAACAGTAAGCACACTGAGTGCAGTTGTGTCATCAATAAAATTGAGATAACAAAAATTGTACTATTTCCCTCAAGGTGGTATTATGAGGAATAAATAACACAATGCATATGAAATTACCATCAGCATTCAAAGACAGATGCACACATACATAAAAGGATTATTGTTTTGCTTATTAAGGAAAAGATAATACATTTTTAGCTTATGAAAAAAGCAATTATGTGACAGTATAGCAACAGTTTCTACCAGATTGCAAAATTTTGAGGCTCCTGCTCATGTAGACATATAGATAATAAATTGGGAAAGGAATTGCAGAAAAGAATAATTCATTTATTATTTTAATTATTTGATATATAGTATCAAGGCAATCTGGTAAAGCATAAAGCATAACTTTGGAATCTTTATCTTGTGGATTTAGATTTAACTGATCAACCCAAATGCTTGTGCACACACTGAGTGGTGAAAGTGTACCAGGTTAACAGAAAGATTTAACACAAAGAGATGCTCATTGTCCAGTGTGCCAGGCACCGTGATGGGCCCAAGAGATGGGCCATATTCCCAGGGAACTTGTAGTCTACTGGGAGATACAGAAAACAGCCAGATGCTATTCACTGATGCTAAGTGTTAAATCAGGAAGATTCAGGGCATTACAAGAACACAGTCTAAAGTCACTTAAATCCATCCTAGTATCTACGAAACCCCTAAACTGAGGGTTTCGGGATGAAGAGGCAATTCCAGGTAAAGGTTAGTGTTTGGTGGTAGAATATTTCAAGCAGAAAGAAGACCTAATGCAAACACATGGAAACAAGAGCAAGCAGGAAACATTGAAGACAGAAGCCTAGTCTGTGGTGGCTGGAGGAATGGAGCATGCAGAGAGCAAAGCAGGGGAAGTAGTTTGCCGCAAATTATGAGCTTGGAGAAGTTAAGGGAGAGGTACCCTGGGCATAAAGACTTCTGAGGATGTATTGAGAAATGTGGAATTTCTCCTCACAGTAAGGTAACTGATACTAAGAGGCTTTGATTTTGAGTTGGATTTTGGCTTGGGGATAAGCAAGAAGGTCACAATCAGACTTGCTCTTAAGAGATATCCCACTTGTGTCTGGGTGAAGAATGGGTTGGTAAGGTTAAGCCAGGAGGCTGATTAGGAGGATGCTGAAATCGCTAAGCTAGAACTTTTCCTGAGTTACCATGACCCATGACTGAAAATAAATGAGTATCATAAATATAAATCATAAGCAGAGAGAATCGTTTGCCAAAGAAGTGAAACGCTAATTGAAAAGCCAGAAGAGTACTGAGCAAGGTGTGGAAGATCATGGAGGTGATTAAAATTGTTTCCTTTGGCTTAGATTTGTAGGACTTCCAGGATTAACTGGAACAATCTCCCTGCTCTCACCCCCCAAGGCCTCCCAATTATCCTTTTTGTTCTGACTGGGGGATAAGTGTGATTGCTGCCCTTTCTGTAAGTGAAATGCAGGCCTCATCTGTGGGATCCTGAAGGCCAACCTGGTACAGCATTACTTAGTAGGGGCCAGGGGTCTTATCTGACTAAGAATTCATTTGTGGCTTTCAGCCCTGTCTTTGTCATCACATCCAAAGCACTCAGACTATTTCCTCTCTGCACACATTGCTGCTGTAGAGCATGGTACTCTTTGTTTCACATAGGAAGATAGAGTTATTCATTTCAGTGGTATCATAATATTGAACAGCTGGTCATTGTATCTCACTGTCTCACTTCTCACACACTCTGCTTTTTCAGCCACAGTCCCATGACCAAACACTGTGAAAACCAAAGGAAACGTGTTATAAAAGCAACTATGCTGATGAACAAAACATATAGACCCTCTGGGTATAAGTGAAAAATCCAACAATTCATATTTCTGTCCTTTTCACAATTAACTCTTAAAAAATGTTATGCTGATATAAAACCTCATATTTGAACAATCTATCTCTTATTTTTATAGTTATAATAACAATTGATCTAATTTAATTAGTGATTTTAGAAAGATATTATTAGGGAGATCAGTTATATAATCAGAACATGGAAATTAAATAAACTATTCAAAATTCACAGGCAAATTTAATAATTGCTGGTACTTAACAGCAGGTCACTTGACTCCAGGATGAATTGCCAACTCCCAAACCAGGTCTAAAGGCTCTGTGTATCTGAACTGGCCCTTTGATCAAACCATACGGCAGGCTCAAAGACAATCTTTGTTCAAAGTCAAAACCCCATATGCAAGTCTTCCCATTACTATCTTTGTATCATTTGTGGACTTTTGACTGGTATTGGGATGATAATAATAACATAGTAGTAATAACAAAAACAATGATAACTGAGCAGCTGTCGCATAATGGTTAATAATATTAAAACAACAACAACAATAATAGAGCAGCTGTAACAAGGTAATTAAACATGCAGGCTCTGGGCCACATTGTCTAGGTTTAGTGTACTGGCTCCAACACTCTTTGACTAAATGTATGAGCTTAAGCAAGTTATCTATCCTCTCTGTTCCTCTGTCTCTTTATTTTTTAAATAAATATCATTCAGGTATAAGAAAAAAATTGATTATAATAACACCATCTAACAGAGATGTAGTTTAAGGATTAAAAGAAGTAGTACCTATTAGGTGCTTAAAAAATTATCTGGCACATAGTAAACATTCAATAAGTATTGCCTACAATCATTATTTTTTAAATATGTGTATGTATCTATAGTATTATATTGTTAAAATATTATTAGTATTATTGTTGTCATTATTGTTACTACTGTCATTACTACTTTCTGGCTCACAAAAGCCCCATGAGGTAGGTGGTAAACAGTTACTCAGTTAGCTATTAAGGGATTGAGTAAGGGTTTGAACCAGACATGCCCAATATCAAAATCCATAAAGCCTTGCTTAATTTCTTATTGCTCCTGTAAAAAATTACCACAAACTTATTTTTTGTATGGTATTATAGGTCAGAAGTCTAGCATGGCTCTCCCTGGGCTAAAGTTAAAGTTTGGCAAGGCTGTGTTCCTTTCAGTGTCTAGGGGAGAACCCATTTCCTTTCTCATTCAGGTTGTTGGCAGAACTCAGGTCCTTGTGGTTGTCAGACTGAGGTATTCATTTCCTTGCTGGCTGTCAGCTGAGAACTCTTCCCAACTTCTAAAGGTCAACAACTCTCTGCCTCATGGCTTCCTTCCTTCACTGTCAAATTGAGCTACAGAGTGCCAAGTCTCTCTCATACCTTGAATGTCTCCTGCCTATTCTTCCATCACATTTCTCTGACTGACTCTTCTGCCTTCCTCTTCCACTTTTAAGGGCCATCTGATTACACTGGGCCCACACAGATAATTCAAGGTAGTCTCCCTATTTTAAGGGCTGTGACCTTAATTCCATCTTCCAAGTTCTTTTTGCCATCTGAAACATGTGTACCTATTCACATGTTTCAGAGCTGAGGGCAAGGGCATCTTTTGTGGGCCATTGTTCAGCCTATCACATTGTGGCACCTCTGAGTTGTGCTGGAGGCCAGGTGGAGTCAGAGCAGTAAAGCTGCTAGTGACAAAGAAAGAGGAAAATGAGCATTATAAGCAAGAGGATATATTAATCAAATGTTCTAAAAGGCAATTCTAATGGCATACTAAGCATGAGGCCAATGGTGAAAGCAAGAGTGTGGGTACAGTAGATCAGTTTTGTGAGAAACAAAACAAATTATAAATGTATTAAAGTGGTAAATAGGGGAAAGTGAAAAAAATAAAAAAGGGTAAATATTAATTTGACAGTACTAAATAAGTTATTGGTTGAAAAGAATAGAAAGGAATTATAAAGAAAACATTAATAGAGCTGAACAAATAAAATATGTATATAAGAAGAATATTTCAAGGGGTTAATACCACAAATGTATTAATATCTCTTGCCAATCAATAAGATAAAAACTCCAATAGACTTGTGGACAAAGGAAATTCATAAACAGGCAATTCATAATTGAAGAAACATCAATGGTCAATAAATACATGCAAACACTTAATTCCATATATATATTATTCTAATATCAAATTTGAGCAAAGATAAAAATTTGTCTAAATAAGAATGTTTTCCTGTGATACAACTTCTAAATGTTTATTTCAGGGAAATAAGTGGAAATATACACCAAAAATATGTATAAGGATATTCATCACAGCATTATTTACTTATAATAGAAAAAAAAATTAAAAGGGTACATGTGACTAAAATGATCCCTTGTGTTTGCAATGAATGTCTTACAAAATCATTGTTTAATTTTTTGGCCAAACGTATGAACATGATTTGGTGTAGAAAACAAACAAATGAAAAATCTGTTCAAAGTGTTTTGAAAAGAAAATAAAAATGAAGCTATTGAGATTTTCCTAAGAATACAGATTTGAAAAGTAATCTGAGACCCCCAAGCCACAGTGAACCCAATAGGAAGTGGCTTTAAAACCTTTTGGAAGATTTCAAGGCACAAATATAGAACTATTTGGGAAAGAATAAACTAGGATAAAGGCTAAAATACAAATGTGAAGCAAGCATATAAATACATCTGGTTTCATGGAGATTGGGGCAAACATGGAATTTAGAAAGATACTATCGTGAATTGAGTTAGATTTAGTCATAAGTTTACATTTAATGATTCAGAACTAATCATGATTTTTCATTTAATGAGTAAGATTTATGAAATTCTACAAGATTGAAAATATTAGTAATTAATTCAAAAGGCTTGGTAAAGAAATATGATCGCTCACTCAAAGACAATTCAGTATTGGAAATGAGGCATGATTACATCTGGCAGAAATTTATAATACTAACTTGATAGTAACATTTAACTATAGGAAGAGAATGTAAATTTCACTCAGATTTCACACTATGAGTAATGAAAAATCAATTGAGGAATAATTGCAGTCATAAAACATCATTATTCATATACTTCACCTCACAGGGCATCTTTGCACAATACAGAATATGATAATACTTGATCAGAAATGGAGAAATGATCATTCCCATTGGCATCTGGAAAGGTCTAATAGTCAATACCAAAATACACAATATCATAAATGATCAGTTAACAAAGTACAAGAGATATAAATTAAAGAGTATATGTTTCCCTTACTTCAGGATATTTACCTGGAAAGAATGGGGCTATACTTTTCAGAGAGATTAAACATGAAGGTATTTTCCATGTGCAAAAACACAAATACTTTGATCATTACCATCTTCCTCCAAAGAACATTTAATTTTCTCCATTATTCCCCTTTTCAAAATCCATTCTTTAGAAAAACCTTTCAATTCTGTCCAAAAAATTATTTCCAGTAATCTTGCCATTTGAATATTGCTCACATGCTACGCTTTATATGTGGTGTGTGAATCCCTGTATCCTGTGTTAAATTTACATTTTTCAATCCTTGAAGCAAGAGTTCTACTGTCTAATGGAAATAGTACACTACTGAGAGGAAGAGAAATTCATTAGAAAACTTCTGAAATTTCTTGGTGTTTCCTTTTTCCTAGAAGTAGTAGTCGAGTGAGGTCAAGATCCCTACCTGGATCTGCCCTTAGTCAGGTACTATGTGAAGAGGCTTAGGAAAGTCCTGTGAATGGAAAAGACAGGTTATCCCCAAAGTTGAAGAATACAATCTTTTGATATTTGGGATCTTCTGAAGAGACATAATAAGAACATTTGTTAATCAGTATTTAATTATAAGCTGGAGAGTTCATGTGAGTCACCTAACAGGGAACTCTGTTAAGAGACTTGAGACGTTCTCCAATTAAAATCCTACAGTAAAATAGAGCCCTGGGTATAGTGTCATCATGGAATAGATATATTACCAAAAGGCCAAAGGACCAAAATGAAGAAGTGACAATGCAAAAACATATAAAAATACATTTTTTTAAACTCCATTTAAGCCACAGGGATGAGAAGAAGGAAGAGACAGCTGTTTCAATGACTAAAAATGTTAATAGATTTCTATTCACTCTTTAACATCAGCACCTGTGTTTGTCTATTTGCTGTAGTGTAGCCATTCATACTCAGCCTCCAAAGACTTCAGGGCTGGGAGATTTGTCACATTTTCTGCATATTCCAAATGGTTAGGTACGGCTAGGAGGCAGCACTAATAATAAAGTACACTGTCATGAATTCACACTAATAACTAGAAAACCAACACAAATTGCAGAGTTGGAGAGATTAATGGGAATGCAGAGACATACAATAAGCAAATCAGCCCTACTTCATCAAGCAAATATTCTTTGCTGTACAATAACAAAGATAATTGAAGACTATACTGGAAGGGAGCCTAACAGTCTAATAAGTACATGGCTGTGATTTGCTTGCCAATCAGAAACTGAGACATGACTAGTTCTGAAGCAGATGATGCCTGATTTGAGCACTGGCCTTATTGTTTATGATTTCAAATTTGGCTTAGAGGGTTACATTAGAGTTAAAAAATAAATAAATAAAAAAAGATTTCAAGGGAGAGACCGATCAGTCAAAGTGAATTTAACTTAAAGTTTTATCATGTCTTCAATTCACTTTTTTTCATTTCTCTGTAATCAAGATATTACTTTTGTGTATATATATATATATATATATATATATATACATATATATGTATGTATGTATATATATATATATATATATATATATATATATATACACACATATATATATAAAGGAATGCAAATCAAAGCAATCAAACTGCTGTAGTTTCCCACACACGAAATAGGCTGCCAACATTTTCGAGTAAAGGAATCTCACTAGTTGTGTACCCTTGAGCTAGTTTTCTTTAAACTTTAGTACACTCTGCTGTAAAACATAAATAATATCGCCTGCCCTGTAGGGTTGCTGTGAGGATTAATTAAGATCTACTGTGGATTTATTCGGTAGGTAGCAACTGAAGATTGGACATGTAGGACCAATGATAGCTCCCAGCATTTCTTTGCATAAATCTATATGAATGAGAAATTTTGTTTTTGGTTCCAAGAGGAAGAAAGAGGATGGAGCATGGTGACCAGAGGCAGAGGAAACCAAGCTGAGAAAATAGAAAATGAAGTCAGTTGTCCAGCCACCTCAAGTTCTAAAAAAGAGGTGCAAAGCAGAAGATGAGGGGTCATTTTGACAAAAGATAGTGAGAAACTAGGCATGCAGTCAGCCATACGTCAGGGCTTAGGGAACAGAGATTTAGGAATAGCAAAATTCTTCCCATTTTCCTACCAAAGTGGCAGCATCAAGCCAGAGTGTAGAGCAGACAAGAAGTACCGGTAGTGCCAGCTATGCCTGACAGAGAGGCAAAAATTTCAATACCACTGACAGCAGTGGTCATGGTGAAATATCTCTCTCAAAACATTTTTGGGCAATAAACACCCAAGAGAATGCTAACACAAAAGAATATGAGTAGACTTTTCTTAAGAAAAGTCTTAGAAATTGCAGAGTAATGGGAGGGCTTGTCAGGGAAGTGAAGAGGGCTGCTAGAAGGAACTAAACAGACATTAAAATCTGGAGCTTAATGTATTTTGTACCTGCAGCTAATAGCACCCGGGTCATTTGAGTTACATGTTCTCCATTTTTTTGTTTGTTTTTGCTTTTTACCCCAATGAAAGACAAGCTCCTAGAGAACAGATGCGCATCTCAAATGTTTTGTATTTCTCACATTACCCAGCACTATGCTGGGCACAGGTTATCTGTTTAATACATTCATATTGACTTTCATAGTGCATAGGCCAGAGGAATTGATTAATAAATAAATAAGTTGAGAGGATGCTTTAGAAAAAAAATTGACAAACAAGACATAAATAAATCACCAAGAACAGATGGCATGCAACCAAATGTTTTTAAAGCAGTCAGAGGACACTGGAATTGCTAGCTAAAATGTTTAATCTTTCATTAGGATTGGACACTGTACCAATCCATTGGCACATTGCCATCTTGTTTTTTTAAAAGACTTGGAAAGTGACCTTGGAATTGGTTTGCTGCTACAGAGTTGAAAATTAGTAAATTCTGTGGTAAATATTAAATAAGCAGTTTTTAGTTGTTTTATAGAAAGGTAAAACAGGCCAAAAAAATGGAATTAAATTTAACTAAGTGGTATTTATATTTTGAAGAATAGGGGACCAAGGGGAACCAATGGGAATCATTTCTTTCAACCTTTAGAAAGTCTTGGGAAGGTTCCAGACTAACAAATTCACCAGATGATTAGAGAAAATGCTAACTCATGAAGAGAAAACTGACTTCAATAGAGGAAACAAAGGCAGGACTAAATTGTTTATCTTTATATAAATGGTGACATTGAGGGATGGTGAGGCATGGTGACAGGACAGATATATATATAATATCTACATAACCGATTTCAAAGAGGAAGCAAACAATTTTAAAGAATGAGTGAGCTTTTGCCAAATAGAGAAGAGAGAGAAGGACAGTTCAGGTGGAGGAGACAAGGTATGCCAATGATACAGAGATTTAATGCTTGCGTTATTTAAGAGAACAGCCTTAGCTCAGATGAGGAAGGAATGGCAAGAGTGGAGTCTGATCCAGAACATGTTAAGCCCCCACTTAAAAGGATGGCTCTATCCTTTAGTCAACAGGGAAGGACAGTATTTCCAAGCACAGAATAGAGGTGATGCTATTAGACTTTTTTTTAAGAAAATAATTTTGGAAATAGAATTTGAAGGAAGTCAGAAGAGATGAAGAGCTGACAGAGATTAGCAGCAATTAGAAGGTAAAAGGGACAGGTTTTTGGTGTGTTCTCAAGTGGTGAGAAGGAGAACTCAAAAATGAAGCTGATATGTTAGAGCTTGAGAGATTGACTCATGAGATAGGTAAATTATAGAGGCAGAGAGTAGTCAGAGCAAGCTATAATGAGTTTGGTACATGCCATGTTTAATTACAGATAGAAATGTTCAATTGGCAGAAATATAGGTTAACAAAAATTAAAAATATAGACATATAGACTTGTATAAGTGATAGTTAAAATCTGAACGATGTCTATTTTATAGCAAATTTTTGGGAACACTTCTTATATACCACAGCATTGAGGCTTTCTTTCCTTATCTATTATTCTGCCACATTTAAGGCAGGGTATTATTATCTCCCTTCTGGGCTCTTTGGATAACCCTTTTACCATTCCCTCTGCTTCCAGTCTGTTTACCCTCAAAACCATTTGCATTCTGCAGTGTGTTCTCAGATCACTAATTCCTCAAGTTGAAGAAGCACTGTCTACTCTCCCCGTCTGGGATATTTATGTGGAATATCAGCCATCTCTGAAGGCTCTGGAAGTCCTGTAGCTTGGATATATGCTTCACTTTGTTTAACTCAACATTTCCCAAATTTATGTGACTATGGACATGCTTTATTATTTATTCATTTTTACCTTTCGAAGTAAGGTTTTTAATACGCAAGAAACTAAATACAGTCCACTAAATACAGCAATTAAAATGCCACCTTATTCCCATTACTCTTGGATTGAAAGGAAAATTTTCTAGTTTCCTATGTCGTACAAAATCAAGACCAAATGCACAAGTTGTCCATTCAACCCTCCAGAATCTAACATGAATGTACCTTTGAAATCTAAGCCTGATCCTTTATGAAACTTTCCCAGCACTTCCTCTGGGAACATAGCATTTTTGAGAGTTTACTTTGTTACAGGTATTTATTCATACCAAAGTTATTCCAACGAGACCATTTTAACTGAGTGTTTTTGATGGGGGTTATTTTGAAATAAACAAGTGAAAACACCAACTTTCACCTATTTCAGTTCTAGAGGACATATATTTTTACCTTATTTTTCAGCCTCACTCCATCTCACCACTTCATGGTCAACCCAAGGTGGAGAATGGAATAACGCAGAGGCCAGGGGTGGGTGAGGCAGGAAATGGGCTGAAGGATGAAATGGTTTGTGAGAAACACCTAGCAGACAAACAACATATAATCAGGAGTCATGTCACTATACCTGCTTTTCTCAGGAAAAGCCATTAATCAAAATAAGCTAAGTGTTTGCTTATTCTCTCCGTATTAACATATACCTTATATGAACTGTCTCTCATCCTTTGATTTCTCACCTAAAAATAGCATTTCATAATGGAAATAGACTAAATAGTCAGTCTAATAATGGTACTTTTCCTATATATATAGGAAATTGTTTTTGGTAAGCTTCCTGATTTGGCCTGTGAAAAATATTGCCTGCCATATCAGTAAACAAAGGATGTTGTAGCCATCCAGCCATCACATTACAGCTGCCCCCTATGGTGGGCCCTGAGGGAACTCAGGATGGAGGAAGGATTCCCCCTCCATCTAGCAGTGAGCTGCTGCAGTCACCCTGAGGGTATACCCTGAGGGCTCAGGATGAGAAAACAGAATATGGCCCCAGAGAGCTGAGGTGCATATCAAAGGAATGATTTCAGTGACCCCAGACTCTTGCATCTTCCAATACATAGGAGAGCACTAAATTCATTAACTTGAGATATCTGGTTTTCCTTAATTAACAATAATCTTTTGATGTTCCGACTACTTGGTTTTTCTTGCAAAAACTCCTGTGTAGTCTGGGCTCCCCACTTGCCTCTTTGGAGTACCCTCTCAGGGTTATTTGAGATGCTGTGTCCCAGGTTTAAGTCCTCAGTTTTGTCCACTGAATAAAACATAACTCTCAATTTTTAGGTCATGCATTTTTTTGGTCAGTCGACAGGCCAATGTTGTTTCATTGAGAATATTTATTTGAGAAAGGTGATTTATGGGGAAATATAGCAGAGAGTTGGGTCGTAATATGATTACTTTTCTCTGCATCAAATTGCACAGAAAATTCTCAATGATATTTCTATTATTATTTCTCTTAATAATAATGGCATTCACATATTGTGTTTTACTTTGTTAAATATTTTTATAATAATGAGAAAGCATCAGGTGTTAAACTCCTAAACTGCTATCCTGGTATTGGTTGTTTTCTTGTTGTAAAAAAGAATGCTCATTGAGGGTCAGAAAGGGAGGTTAGAAAAGAAGTCAGGATCAGAGATATGTTGCAGCTTGACTTACTAATAAAACTAAACAACACATGTAGCCCAAATGAATCTGTGTTTTAAAACAGATTAGAAGCTCATCTTGGCCTTGTCACATCCAGAAGAAACAAATCCAACTCCAGTAGTCTTGAAAAAAATCATACAGTTCTCTACCAAAGTACCTTGATGAGGTGGTGAAGTAGGTGAGGAATATCACACAAAACCCTCCAAAGTCCTAATCAGTCCCGTTTACCCATCTAACGCCTCAAAAATCCTCTTTGCCAGACAGCTGCTACTCCTTAAATCTCCTTTCTCTATCTAATCATCAGCCCTCTTTCCATGACTCCTTGCCCTCAGGATAAATTCTCTTGTTTCTTAAGTAAATCAATCACACCTTTCCTTTCCTCCAGTTCTTCTTTACTGGAGACAGAGATGTTGATGATATCTCTCTAGTGGGAGATAATTATCATTATGTGATCAGCACAGCAAGATGGAGAAAGGGAGAAAATTCAGGCACTTCCTTTGCAGCCATATGAGAAGAAAAGCCTCTGAGTACTTCTCATGTGATACATTTGTCACCGTTCCTTCTATTTTGCCAGAAACATTTTGATGCAAACACATAAAAAAAACTAGAGCATCAAAATGGCCCTATCAAAATGTCCTGCTTTACATCCTGCTATCCTTAATGCACTTTGTACTCTAGCCAACTACTTTCAAATATTTATTCTGTTACATCTGAGTTTAAGTTCAATTATTGTGGGCCCTGCCAATACATAGTCACTTCAAGCTACTTACTGTACTCTCACTCATTCATTCAAAAGTTATCTACTGAGGGCTGGTGATTGCAAGAGATCTGGGGAGGGTAGATACAACCAACAACAAGACAGACTTGAGCCTAGCTTTTAGGATATTTTATATTCCAATGAAATGAACGGGGAAAATAAAAGACAAACACATTCAAGTAAACTCACAAGAAAATGTCAAATAGTGCAAAGTGTTAAAATTTAAAATTAGAATAGGTTTATATGATGGAAGTGAATAGGAAGCTGCTTTTGATGTGTGGTCTCTCTGAAATCAGAATGACAGAAAGGAACCAGTCATGAGAAGACCAGGACAGTGTATCAGAGAAAGAAAAACTAGTGTGAGTAGGCAGGAATAAGTTGCGAGGGGGTAGGAATAGAAAGGAGGCTCTAGAACAGCTGAAGATGAGGTCTGAGAAAAGCCTAAAGTAGGAGGCAAGTGACAGGTCATGAAAGGCTTTTTAAGACAGAGTCAGAAGTTTGGATTTTGTTCCAAGCATAAGGAGAACCTAGTGGAGAGTTTTGGAATAGGAGTCTGAATGAGCTCACTTATGTATTTTAAACATCTTCCTAATACTTTTCTAGATATAGAAATTCCATTCCTCAAAGTTCAATTCAAGCATTTCCCTTCTATCATTAGGCCATTTCTATACATTCTGATCAAAATGTTCCTCCTTATTAGGAACTCTGTTAGAACATCAGGTATGGGGACTAGATAGACTTGAAGTCCAAGTTTTGAAACTACATAGCTTGGGTCCAAATCCCAATTCTACCACTTAAAAACTATATGGCATTTAGAAATCTACAAAAACTTCCTGAGTCATGACTCAAGTATCTCTGAAAGAAAGATAATAATGCTTGCCTTACAAAGACATTACAGGGATTAAGTGACATAATTTATGGAAAGGCTTTAGCACATTGTGTAGAACATAGTAAGAGATTTTAAAAGATTAGTTTCCTTAATTTCACCCATTTCCATTCATGTCTACTTAGTTTCCAGTGGAATGGGATGGAAACTGTGAGAGGTTACAAAGATTGATCACATACAGACCTTACCTTCAAGGAGTCTGCATTCCTTCATGTAACCACAGAGAGAAGACATGCAGGCGAAGTCCATATACGATGGTTTAAAGTGACAAATACTTACTGTAAGTGAGGAAGAGATAAATTCCGTTTAAACCACAAAGAGATAGTATTTTCTTTCTTTTCCTCCCTCCCTCTTGCCCTTCCTCTCTCTCTCTCAGCTTTCCCACTGCCAAACTTGTGCTTCTTTTTGCAAGCTGCCTTCATTGTATTGGAACGTAAATGGCTTCCTCAGTGTGATTGGGTATAGTGGCCTCAACCAACTCCTGCTTACATAAGGCTAATAATAAATCACTATGGCAGAAACGTCCCAAAACTCCAGGAAAGACTTGATTACCAACCCATTCTAAACCTATTACTGAGATTTAAAACATGAAAGACTTTAAATAATCCAGGTGTAAAAATACCTATTGAGTGACTGTTGTCCTTACCAGAGATAGGAGAGGGAGATTTGAGACCCAGAGACCCAGGGAAGAAGGCCAGGTAGAGGTAGAGGCAGACATTGAAGTTGCACTGGCACAAGCCAAGGAACACCAAGAACCAACAGAAACCAGAAAAGGCAAGGAAGGGGCATGGCCTGCTGGCACCTTAATTTGGGATTTCTAGCATTCAGTACTGTAAGAAAATAAATATCTATTGTTTAATGTACCCAGTCTGTGGTACATCTTTATCACAGCCCAAGCAAACTAATACAACTTCTATTACTGTTTCTACAACTACTTCCAATAACTGACAACTTTTTTCTTATATAGTACCAGGAGCTGATCTAAGGGAATTATGTTTATTAACCCATTTAATTCCAACACAATCCCCATAAGGTAAGTACTATTATTAGCCTCGTTTTATAGACAAAGCAAACTAAGTAACGAACAAGTAACTAACCACAAGTAACAAGTAAGTAACTTGTTCACATGAATAGATTTAAGGATATAGGTTTGGATCCAGATTCTAGAGCTCTCAGTATCTACACACCATAGTCTACCTCCCTGTAGCTACATACCTATGAGATGTTCTTTTCCCTACAGATCAGGATCCTTGGGAAGGTAAGGCTATTTTCCCAGTTAACTTGCCTCTCAAAATTTTTATTTCCTTTTGCACATCCCAGAACGTAAAAGTTACCATTTCCCCCATTAAAAGGGGGCTTTGGCCATTGCTTCTGTGAAATAACCAACTAAAACCCTGTCTGATTTAGAAATAGTTTTGCATGTGCGGATTTTTACTGTTCCTCTTTTCTTTTCCCACACATCATGTTCTTGCTAACTTCAAAGTGTAGAGATCAATTTAAATTCTGTTTCAGGTGGAGGCTGCACCCATTCTTCACCAGGCACTGTTTCTATATTTCTTTTTCTTTTTGCTTCTTTTCAGGACTGAAAATGCTGAAAACACATGTATTATTAAGCTCCTACTTGTACTTAAAACTGTGCTGAGTCCTGGACTAACCAAAGAGACACAATCTCTGCCCTACAGGAACTGTAAATGTATGTGAGAGTCATATCCGTATCTATAATCTAAAAGATATACCTGTCTAAACAAGAGCAAACAGATTCATCTATGTACTAAAAGGTCAAACGGGCAGTCTATCAAAACTATTGCATTGTTAGTAGAATCATTTTAAATGGAAGCTAAACTCTATTGGTGCACATATTGTTTTGAAATGAGAATGTGCCCTTTCCTGTTTATTCCGGAGGCAGCAGTTTTATGATTTCTGCTGTAACACTATATTTTTGCAGGGGACAATTATGACCATAAAGGGAATTGTGTGGTAAAAACTACAGAATTTGCCATTAGGCAAGAAGATGACTTTTTTACTCAGCTGGCTTACCAAATCTGAGCAGGTTCTTAGCATTTGGGAGAGATTTATGGCCGCTAAAGGAAGCATGACTGCCAACCATAAGACTGAAAGTCCTTCTTTAAAAAAAAAAAAAAAAAAAAATCTATGAGCAAATAGTAACAACTCGATGCATCTTGGTTCAAGAACGCTCTATTCACTAACGCTTTTGCCCTGCCTCTCTACTCAAGGCTATTTCCTCCCCTAAGTCCCTCAAGAGTACACCCATTTAGTGATTGTCTACATACACACTTGGAAAAGTTAAATTTGCAAGAGCTGAATTTCCCAGGAGGAACCTCTGATTCAGACCAGAAGGAATAGGCTGGAAATTTCCAAGTCTACTTACCCAGAAGCTCTTGGGAATATATCATAAATAACTTAGTTCATCCTGATAACCAGAAGGAAAAAACATTAGGGGACCAGTCCAGGTGATGGAAGGGCCTGTATATGCATCTTTCTGGCCTGAGGCAGGCATTGATTATGTGGGCAATAAACACAGGTTGACCTCTTTGCTAATGGAAGAGGTTAAAGGGCATGAAGGAAGACAATGTAATTAAGATCCCAATCAAATTCTGAAATAATAACAAATCAATTCTTTAAATATTAAAAAAGATAATTGATTAAAATGGGTACATTGAAAGATAATCTTGGAATGATAAACATTTTTATAAGTAACACACTGCTATAAATTTTAGAAAGAAAGAGTGTTATTTATTAAAAATTAAAGGTTTCCAGTGGCTATTTTTTCTTAAATAAAGTAAAAAGACTATCTTAAAAAGTGTTTGTAGCACATGTAAATTTTTAAAGAATTTATAAAACAATAGTAGGAAAGATAAATAGTCCAGTAAAAATAATAAACAGAGGATATGATGAAGTAGTATGTGTTGAACTGGACCCTAATCCAATATCTAGTGTTTTTGTAAGGCAAGGAACCCTAGGACTCACAGATACACAGATTAGCTGGCCATTAAAGAAGAAGGCGGAGATTACAGTTAATGCTGTCAAAAACCAAGGAATACCTGGAGATACCAGAAGCTGAAAGAGGCAGGAATGGCTCCTATCCTAGAGGCTCCAGAGGGGGCATGACCCTGCCAACACTTGATTTCAGACTCTGGCCTCCAGAACTGTGAGAGAATAAATTTCTGTTGTTTTAAACTACTCAGTTTTGGTAAGTTGTTACAGCAGCCTTAAAAAAGTAACACACCAAGCGAATGGCATAAAAAACAACACAGTCAATAAATATTAAAAGTCAGTTTGAGCATCATTTTATGAATTATTGGCCATTTGTAATTTTGCCTCTGTCTTTGCTGTCATGTAGCCTATTCTCCACAGAGCAGCCAGGATGTTCTTTTTACAAAGTATATTAGATTAAATCAGACTCCAGCGAAAAATTAACCGATATCTGCTATATTAGGATAAATTTGGTTACAAGTAACAACAAACCCAAATATCAGAGGCTTAAACAAATACCATCACTTAACAGGGGACTAGAGGCAGGTAGGTCAGGGACTCAACACTGTCAGGAAGGACTCAGCTGCTTTAAATCCATGAATCTATTGCTCCATTCCCAGATTAATATGATATTATTTCCCACCTCTTCCCTACTTATCCTAGCACTCTGTTTTTTGCAATACAAAATCATCAAATCATAATCATCAAAATCCCCTAATTACTTCATACTTCTCAAAATGTTTCCTTCCCTTTGTTGTTTGCATGGTTACCTGCTCTCTTTGGAAGACTCCACTTCCTTTGCAAAGTCACTCATTAGTACTGATAGTATTTCTCCCATGCTCCTCACACCCTGAACCTGAGAGTTTCAGGTGCCCTCCCTGATGCACATTAGTACTTCATGACCATTTTCCTTCCTTCTCCTTTAAATCTCCCAGCTTTAAATTTTATGTCATTAAACTATGTCACTAGCATCCTCTCCAGATTGTCATCATCTACAGGCCCTCACTGTAATTCTTTGAAAACTTTAGCTCCTGAATCACGATCACTCTCTCCAATGTCATTCCCTCATAATTCTTCATAATTAATTATCCATTTATATGATTCTTCCAATTCCCTGGCATCTCAGTTCCTTGACCTCCTATCCTCCAAAAGTTTCACTTCTATCCTATTTCAGCCACCTGATCCCATGTTCATTCCTTAGCCTTCCACATTAATAATAATTACATCCGTAATTATGAATAATTACATTCGTAAACTCAGTTTCAGGCATTCACTCATTAAAGACAATCTCCTATTATTCCATCTTAGTGTCTCACTTCCATGGGGCTTTAATTTTCACTGTCCCTCAATTTTCCTCAGTTCCTGACTTCCATCTTCATCAACCTTAAATTCCATGGTCATTCATGATAATCACACTCACGTAAATTCATGACCCCCAAGATCAAATGGCTCTTAGTGTTTTCGAATAATCCTGAAACTCCCCAGTCTCCTCAGTTTCCTTTATTCCTAGATAACTATTTATTTCTTACTTTTTACATTCTTCTCAAATGAACATCTCTTTCACCATCCCCTTCTCTCCTGAACTCAAGTCTAATATTTCCAGCTGCTTCACTAGACATCTCTGGATGACCATCTAGTAAGTATCACAAATTTAGAATGTCTAAAACTGAACTCTTCACCTACCACTGAAAATATGTTTATCTACAGAATTCCCATCACAATGACTGGTAACTCAATTCTCCCCTTTTCCATAGACCAAATATTTATTGAATTAATAAATTAATTTTCAAAAATTTGGGGGTTCCTTGTCAGCTCATGTCTTCAAGATAGCTCCCACAGTGTTAGACATCATTAGAATATTCAAAGCCAGGAAACAATGGTGAAAACACTTATGGTTCAAATCTTGCATTCTATTGGGGAGCAAAACATTTACTAAAGTGAACAACTCACTTCCTCTTATGTATTATTGGCTAAAATTAGTTTACATTTCCAAGCCTAGATGCAAGGAAGACTTGGAAATTGAGTTTCTATGATTTAGTTCGACCTATCACAATTCATCCCTTGGTCCTGGGCTCCTTTCCTATCATATTTTAATCCTTACTTGGACTTTTATATGCTAGTTACAAAATACCCAGCACCCAAAAAGATAAAATTCAAAATGTGTGGCATCTAATAAAAAATTATCAGGCACACAAGCAGGAAAACATGATGCACAGTGATGAAACAAATTAATTAATAGAAATGACACTAAAATGATATCAATGATAGAATGAATAGACAAGGATATTTTTCAATAGTTGAATTATATTTGATGTGTTTGAGAAAGTAGAGGAAGCATGAACACATTAAGTAGAGTCATGAAAGATATATTCTTAAAAACTGAACTTTAAGAGAGATAAAAAATGTCTAAGATGGAAAATATATGCGATGTGATTAATAGCAGATTAAACGCTATAGAAGAAAACAATGGGAAACATGAAAACAAAGCAATAGAAACTATCAAAAAGGAAACACTGAGAAAAAAAAAGCCTGAAAAAGTGGACAAAACACCAGTGAGATGTGGGACAATTTTCATGTCTAATATAGTTGTAATTGGAGTCCTGATATTGGCAGCTGGGGAACAGATAAAAACATATATATGAAGGCATAATGGCCAAAATTTTTCCAAACTTGATGAAAACTACAAACTCACAAATTCAAGAAGCTCAAAGAAACCAAATCATGAGGAAACTACACTAAGGCACATCACAGTAAAATTGATTAAAACCAGTGACAAAGAAAAAGATATTAAAGTCAGCCAGATACCTACCATAAAAGGGAATAAAATAACAGAAGACTTCTCCAAAGAGGAACTGCAAGCTAGAAGATAATGCACGATATCTTTAACAATAACAACAAAAACAAGCTTTCAAATTGGAATTCTATACCCAGAAAAAAAATTTGTATTCTTTTATACATACTTGAGTTGTGTTCTAAGATATAGTTATTTTGAAACAGGTTGATCCTTTCAAAGCTTGCTTTCAAGATTTGTTAGGTTGGATTAAAGTAGTCTTTTGTCTTGTCCCACTAATGAATCAGTACCCTCCTAAGTACTCTTCAGGCCCATGTATTACAAAGTTTGCCACTGACTGTTGGGTCATGTGCTGTATCTAGTCTTGTGTTAACCCTAAGAATTCTGTCTCCAGTTCTTTCTCTGTGACTCATTTCTCACCCTTGTGCTCATAAGTACTCAGTTGAGGACTCATGGGGAAAACTCTGAAGTTTTCCCTGGAAAGTTTTCTTCTCCCTATTACTCTTCCCTGCATATTTTGCCTGCCTTTCCCTTCCTGAATTCTCAGCAATGTCTCCTCAATTCAGGGTGACCACCAGGCTCTGTTTATGGGCCCCTTCCCAGGCTGTGGCCTGGAAATGCTCTATTCACTCCACTAGGACAGTTGACTCATCTCATTTGCTTCCCTTCTTCAATGATCACTGACCTATGATGTCTATTATTGAAAGTTTGAACACTTGATTATATGTGAGTGTGTGTGTGTATGTGTGTGTGTATATATATATAAACACATGCATATATGTTGTTTTGTTTTTTGTTAAACATTCTTAATTTCTATAAGTATTCCACTGAAGAGTAGTTTTGAGAAGAGGCTACTTTTCAACTTCATAAAGTTTTCTACCATATATTTTAAATTATAGGTATTATTTTTATAATAAAAACACTAAATATTTTTTAAAAACATAATTTTCAATGAATTTGAAAGGGAACAAAATCCAGTTTTAACAGACCAAGGAGTATGAGTTGGATTGTGATAAAATATTAAAAGGAATTGTGTGGAATATTACTCAGCCATTAAAAGAATGAAATAATGCCATATGCAGCAACATGGATGGACCTAGAGTTTGTCATACTATGCAAAGTAAGTCAGAAACAGAAAGACAAATATATGATATCACTAATACGTGGAATCTAAAATATGACACAAATGAACATATCTACGAAACAGAAACAGACTCACAGACATAGAGAACAGACTTGTGGTTGCCAAGGGGGTGGGGTAAGTGGGGGAGGGAAGGATTGGGAGTTTGGGATTAGCAGATGCAAACTATTATGTATAGGATGGATAAAAAACAAGGTCCGGGATTCCCTGGTGGCGCAGTGGTTGGGGATCTGCCTGCCAATGCACGGGACACGGGTTCGAGCCCTGGTCTGGGAAGATCCCACATGCCGTGGAGCAACTAGGCCCATGAGCCACAATTACTGAGCCTGCGTGTCTGGAGCCTGTGCCCCGCAACAAGAGAGGCCACGATAGTGAGAGGCCCGCGCACCGCGATGAAGAGTGGCCCCCTCTTGCCGCAACTGGAGAAAGCCCTCACACAGAAACGAGGACCCAACACAGCCAAATATAAATAAATGAATAAATAAATATATTTTTTAAAAGTTCATTTTTAAAAAAAAACAAAAAAAATAAAAACAAGGTCCTACTGTATAGCACAGGGAACTATATTCAATATCCTGTGATAAACCATAATGGAAAAGAATATATATGTATAACTGAGTTACTTTGCTGTACAGTAGAAATTAACACAACATTGTAAATCAACTATACTGCAATAAAATTTTTAAAAAAGGAATTGTGCACCTTTTCAAGTTAAAACAAGTGCTGGGTGACATTGCTCAAGAGAGAAGAATTCAGATCCTCTCATCTAGAAAGGGAAACTCATGTTTGCACCAATAACTGGAAGAAAGGACATAATGATTGGAGCCATCTACTGAGAGAGAGGCAAAATGCTTCTATTTAGAGCTGCTGGCATAAGCAGAAGGTACACACTCTTCCTGGAATATGAAATTGAAATGTGACTGAGACCTTAGTAAGATTCAATAATGTAGAAGCCACTAAAAAAATGGATTTGACTTCTATGTCACATTTGCCAACAACATCATGGGTCCTAAATGAGGTGAAATGTATTTGATAAATTGTCAGTGACCAATCAAAAAATTTAATTGCAATTTGAAAGGAAGGAAGAAAATCATCCATTTTTTCACCTAAAAGCAAATTAAATACTACAGAAGAAAACTGATGAGACAGAAAATCAGAATAAAGAATGTTTCCAGCGTTTTTAGGATAAAAAAAATGCAGAGATGTTCTGAAGCAAAATAGGAATTACTTAACTTAGTTCTTTTTCCCACTTGCCTGTAGTTCCATAGAGCAGAAAACATGACTGTCTTTATTGTCCTATCCTTATCACCTAGCACAATGCCTGGTACATAGTAAGTACACAATTCTGAATCAATAAATTAACTCTAACTAAGGCCTAAACCGTGTTTAGATCATTGCACAAAGAGTGAGTACAAATTGGGGGGCTTAACTTTTTAACACAAGTATGCACAAGTTTTTTACATAATAACATAGTTTGTTGCTATGGAGCTGACAACTAACATCTCAATAGAAGGAGATACCTCAAGTAAATACGTTTTATAGAAAGGGAAATGGCAATACTTAACAAGAAGTTTGTGTGTGTGTGTGTGTGTGTGTGTGTGTGTGTATCACAAATCTAAGGATAAATCCTGGTGGTTGGAGGATTGTTAGGATAGGACACCAGTGATTCCTTAAAGAGAAGCCAGAGAGAAGTTACATTTTCTTAAACTATACTAGAAAAGGAGCAAAGAGGAAGAAATTGAGTATTTGTGGAAACAAAAAACTTCTAAAAGACTCATTTGACTGAAAGCAGAATATTAGAACAAGTTTTGATGTATCTCTGACAATATCCACACTCATAAGGACAATACAAGCTCTACACAAACTCTTCTAGAAAATAGAGGAGGAAAGAACACTTCCAACTCATTTTTGAGTTTCCAACTCATCAGTTTATACTAATATGAAAACTGGACAAAGATATTACAAGAAAAGGAAACTACAGATCAATATACTTCATAACCATAAATTCAAAAGTACCCCAAAAATATTGGCAAATTGAATTCATCAAATCCAACATGATCAAGTGGGGCTTATCCCAAGAATGCAAGTTTGGATCAACAGGTGAAAATCAATTTAATTCACCATATTAACAGACTAAAGAAGAAAAATCATATGATCATTTTAGTAGATGCAGAAAAGCACTTAATGAAATTCAGCATTCATTAATGATATGGAAAAGATCTCAGCAATCTAAGAATTAAAGAGAATTTCCTTAACCTGATTAACAGCATCTACAAAAGAAACTTACAACTAATGCCACAATTACCAGTAAAGTAAAAAACGTTTCTCCCTAAGACCAGGGACAAGTCAAGGATTTCTTCTTTGATCTCTTGTCTTCAACATATAAAAATTGGGCAAAACATTCATACAAACACTTCACCAAAGAGGATGTATGGATGAAAAATAAGCCCATGAAAGTATGTCAATGTCACGTCCGTCATTAGAGAATGCAAATTAAAGTCACAGTGAAGTACCACTACACATATATTAAAATGGCTAAAACAAAAAAATAAATCTGCTAATACTAAGTCTTGCTGAGGTTGCAGAGCAGCTGGAACTCTCACCACATTAATGCTAGGCATGTAAAATGCAGACACTTTTCAAAACAGTTTAGTAGTTTCTTATACAGTTAAACCTACAACTTACCATGAAACCATATAAACCCCATCCTTTGGTATTTAACCAAAAATGGAAAAATATATACCCACAAAAAATGTTTACAAGCATTTATAGTGGCTTTATTATAATCATCCAAATCTGGAAATATCCCAAATGCTCATCTTCTGATAATAGATAAATAACAGTGGTAAATACATGGAATGGAATACTGCCCAGCAATAAAAAGGAATTAACTACTGCTACATTCAACAACTTGGATGAATCTCAAATACATTATATGAAGTGGAAGAAAACAGATGCAAAAGGCTACATACTACGATTCCATTTATGATATTCTGGAAAAGACAAAATCAGAGGGACAGGAAATAGATCAGTGTTTTCCAGGGGCTAGGGGAGGGCAGGGAGAGAAAGCTTAGAATGTATCAAGAGAGAACTTTTGGGGGTGAGGTTGATAGAAATGATCTATATTTTGGTTGTGGTGATGGGTACAAAGCTGTATGCATTTACCAAAACTCAAAGAACTGTATACCTTAAAAGGTGAATTATATTGTATGAAAATTATACTAGTTACCTATTGCTGTCTAACAAAGTATCCCAAAACTTAGTGGCTTACAACAATAAACATTTATTATCTCACAATTTCTGTGGATCAGAAATGCAGGCTCAGGTACCTCTGGCTCAGAGTCTTTCTCACAAGGCTGCACCTCAAGTTCTGGGCTGGTACAGTCATCTCAAGGTTCAGTGGGGGTAGGATCCACTTCCAAGCCCATTCAGGTGGCTGTTGGCAGTACGCAGTTCCTCACTGCGTATTGACTAGGGGCCTTCCTCACTTTCTTATAAGGTGGATTTCTCCATAGGGTAGCTCACAGCATGAAAGCCTGCTTCCCATAAAATGAATAAACAAGAGATGGAGAGGTCAGCCCAAGACAGAAGCCACAGTGTTTTTCAACCTAACCTTGGAAGTGACATCCATTACTCTTGCCTTATTCTACACATTAGAAGCAAGTCGCCACATCCAGCTTACACGTGAGGGGAGATTATGCAAAGACATGAATACCAAGGGTTAGATCACTGGGGACCATGTTACAGCCTGTCCACTGCACAAATTATACCCCAGTAAGCTTGCCTTTTAAAAAAATAGAAGGATTATAAATAGGACTAAAGTGAAGGGCATACTTAAGGGCAACTAAGGTAAGGAGACTAAAGTAAACCAGCATGTGTTAACGTGAGCCCAAGATGCATGCTTACATGTCAAGAGTGACATCTCTCTAGGGAAGATCAGATAGCTGAGGAGGCAGTGGGAGAATGGGAAGAGATAGGACTTTATTGATTAGGCACAAATTGGGGTTTAAGAGCAAGACCTGAGACAAGGAATGAAGACAGAGGTCTCAGGACCTGGAGAGACAAGAGATGATGCCAACTGTCAATACTGATCCCTCTGGGAAAAACTTCAATCCAAAGAGCAAAGCAAAAACAAACAATCAAATGACAGCAACAAAAAACTAGTTACAAAATCAGGCAACAAAAACATGGGTTAACAAATGCTAAGTTGCCAAGCCCCAAATATAGAATTTTTAAAGTTAACTATTGGCTCTCACTCAGTTCCTCAGGATTGGCATGTAACGGGGACAGAAGCCAGGCAGGTCATTACAGAGACCTGATTTGACAGCAATGCATGTGAAGAAACCCTGAAAGGCTTTAGCTTACAGCAAGTTCAATATGTGTCAATAGTGAAATTAATTTGCTTGAAAGGTCAATTCAATATTAGCCTGTGCTCGAAGACTATCATGTTCAATCAAGGGATATTCCCATCCACCTTTATGATAAGATCATACCAGAATCAAATGATCTGGCAGATGTTTTCTCTGTCACTGAGATCAATCTTTAATATCTGAATGATACAACAGAAATGTTAATAGGGAGTTGCAACCTAAAATGTAAGATGGGTAAAGAGATTTTTAATGGAATATGTAGCATGCACACAGAGCATGAAAACATATAAATTTATTTTTATATAGTATATAATATTAGTTATACTTAATATATATGTTATAATAATATAATATAAATTTTAGTTATATATAACTATAAAGCATTTCAAATATTCTGCCCCATTGCCAAAAAACAGAGATTCTTCCCTGGGGTGTGGATAATCTTCAGAAGTAAGAATTCTAGTTCAGTCATTTTGCAGATTGAGACGTGCTAAAGACTTCAGTGGAAAGCAATTACAGTGGCAGTGCTGTTCCTACAAGCCTATTCCTTTAAAGTCTGGAATATACATATAAAGTTGAAGGAGAAGCTTGTGATTTATTTCTCACATGTAGATAATGGGCAAGAATAACTATTTACTATCAGATTTCCCTTTGTGTGAGTGTGTTTAAATATGCCATTAATTTGAATGCTTTCTAATTGATGAGTAGAAGAATTTAATTTTCATATATGGCTTCAATGAGAAACGGAGCCATTTGGTTCTGGAAAGTTTTTCAGTTATTCTTGTTATCCCTTTTCTTAGAATGTAAGATCCAGAGGATTAGGGGCCAAATGTATTTTGTTTACCAGCCCCTAGAAGAAACCCTGCTACATGGTAGGTAGTCAACATTTGCCTCAGAGCTAGGTGATAGCCTCCTTACTTTTTCTACTCTCTAAGTGTAATAATATGAATTCTTGTTGGTATAAATATTCTTGTTGGTCTCAAGGGTTACCTTTTTTTTCCAAAAAAAAAAGGAAACTATTTTCACATAATCATCCACAAAATGCGTCATTATTTACAAAATTAATCCCGCCCTCTTAAGTAATTTGGAGAAGCCTGGATGGGTGGGGGAAACAATTATAAAAATTTTTCTGAAGATACAAAATCCCCATTTAAAAAATGCTGAGCAAATATGCATAAGGTCAGTTACCATAAAGGAGAGCTTACTCTTAGAAAAATTAAAGATAAAATTCAATCGAATTATAAATTAGACCCAAAAAACTATAGCCTGAAGAATGAGGTAATTGACTAGATGTTTTAGTTCAGATGCCAATAAAATAATAATTAAAAATCTTTGATATTTATAATGATAACATATCAATAAAAAGAGCAAGAATTTATTTTTGGCCAGAGTTTACACATATGACCACACAAGTGTGCACTGTACAACTGAAGTGTGCAACTTGTATACCTGAGTGTGAATGATGAATCACTATTTGCCAAGCACAGAGTGATTTGCATACAACATTTCATTTAACAACAATCCCACAAGTAAGATGTTACAACTTCCATTTTGTGTAAATGGAAATCGAGATACACAGAGTTTAGATGGTATCCCCAAGTTCATAAAGCTAGTAAACAGTGGAGTTGAAATTCATGCCACGTCTGTTCAACTCCTAAGCTCAATTCTCTTTTCATTTAGCGTCTCTATCTGAAATATCACTACTGAATTAATTTAATTATTTAAAGCAATATTTATTTGATAAATAGAATTTCTTGGTCTGATTTCATTTCTACAAAATTCTACTACGCTGTTAGTCATAAATGTAAACAAAGATTTAATTAAATTGATATTTGTTATAATAGTGCTTAAAAAGTAAAACAACAATAACCAACAGAAAAATAAGCAGCCTAAAATTCCAAAATAGGCAAGTAGTTTAGAATATTATGAAATACAGGGTATTCTCAAATTTTAATGACATGAGAAGTGTTCACAAAGTATATAATCTTAAGCGTTTACAAGTACTAAGAAGCTTACAAAGTAGTACCACAGTAAATGCATAACCTTAATGTCTTTTTCCTTGTAAACCACATTCATGAGATTTCATTCAACATCTGGATTTTTAAAAAGTCACTGTCTGACTGTAAAATTCACCTGACTCCAGTTCAATATAACAAATATGTTCCTCTTCTCTCCCCAAAGATTATTTTAATAACAGAAGAAATATAAATATAACATAATCCACAATTTCAATGGAGAATCATGAAGGGGACATCTACTGAGCAGCACTGAGGAATAATGTGAAACGTAAAGGAGATTGCACTGGATTAATAACAAAACCTTAGAGAAAAGAAAGGAAGAAAGAAAGAAAGAAAGAAAGAAAGAAAGAAAGAAAGAAAGAAAGAAAGAAAGAAAGAAAGAAAGAAAGAAAGAAAAAGAAAGAGGCAGGGAAGGAGGGAGGGAGGGAGGAAGGAAGAAATCCCATTAGACAAATATAATAACTTCTTAATAAAATAAAATTGCCTCTAGAAAACCTGGACCCAAGGTCTAGATCCATCAGTACAGGATGGAGTGAGAGTAAGCCAAGAAGCAGGCAGCAGGTTGTTCATCCAAGTCAAGCCCAGTCTTCCATATGCTTGGCTGTGATGTTTGTTCTCAGCAAATGATATGAAATTAACTCTTGAAATAATGTAAAACATGTTTCTTGATAAAGCTCAAGAATAGACTTTACGGCCAAAGAGAAAATTAAGGGAGTTCTTTGGATAATTTTACCAAGGAATCAGCAAGAGCTACAAAACTAGCTCTTTGTACTTTTTGTACTTTCAGAGAGCTGGTTGTTAAACATTTACCAGAACACCACATAGCTGCAAGGGAAACTGGAAAATAAACGTTTTTCTTTGTTATTGTTTTAAGCTGAGCATATTGCCATCCCATATTTTGTTGGGAAAGGAGGAGGAAATGGTAGAAAACTAGCAGTAACTAATACATGGAAAGATGTGATTTTTAGTTCTCAGAAATTAAAAATTTCATCATTAAAATAATTTCAAATCTCTACATAAAGAATGACTTGAAGAACAAATAATACTTAAAATGGAATTAGTAATCTAGAAGATATACTTATTTTTTCCACAGTGTAGTACAAAATAAACAATAATATAAACTACAAAGGAAATTTAAAGACATAGAGGGTGGATCTGAAAGGTCTATTTCTATTTTATCCGTACATTAGAAATTTCACAAGCAGTGTAAGTATTCTACAAATAAAGAACAGAAATAATGGAAGAATAGAAAACATCAAATACTTAACACAGAAAAATTTCCCTTAGAGACACATGTCTAGGACAGACCTTCATGTAATCTGGGATGTCAAAGGATAAAGAGAAATTCCTATCATATTCAGTAAAAAAAAATAAGTTACTTATGTTAGATCAGGAATCAGACTGGAAATACCCAACATTTGCTTAAGAGTGAAAAATGAACTTGTTTTCATTCAAATAGGGGGCAATTTGACAGATTTTACAAAACTGTTAAAGGTGCATATCCTTTGAGTAATCAGATGATTATTCTGGTAGCTATCTTCCATAAATATTGGCACAAATGTGCAAGGACATATATAAAAAAATGTGGCACCATGTAGCAAAAACTAGAGTCAGCCTAGAGGCTTCTCACCTAAGAATAATTAAATACATTTTAATATTTTCATATTATGGAAGTCTATACAGGCAATTAAAAGAAAAAGTGATATCTCAATGTGCTATGTGAAAGGATCCTATATATTGTTAAGTGAGGAGCAAGTTGCAGAACAATGGATAGAATTTGCATATCCAGGTAAGTGCAGAGGATACACAAAAAATTGTTAATAGCAATTAGTCTTAGACTGGATAAAGGGAGATGAGAACTTCTGCTCTTTATTTTTTACATTTGTTTAATCTTTGATTTTTTCCACAAACAGCAAACCCTTCTCTAGTAATTTTTTTAAAGTTATACTAGAATTTTTCATGAATAAAGGCTAGATTTCCAAGAGTAAGAATAGTCCAAAAATGCTGGGAAAATATAATAATAAAAAGCCTATACCTTTATGAGCTATAATTTGCATATTTAGGCAGAAATCATGACGTTTATAAATTCGAATACAGAAAAATTAAAACAAAACTACAAAAAGAGCTCCCCCCACTAAAGAAAAAGAAAAGAAAAAGTAAAGTGTAGGGAAAACAAATACCATAAATTAAGATAAAAGACAAAACAAATTGAAGGGACAAAATCATGTAACATGCATAGTAATATTTAAAAATACAAAGTAGAAGAAAGGGAGTTCAAACAGCTTGTCCGAAATTATTTAGCTAAGAAAGCAAAGATATGACAAGACTGGAATTTTGTTCAGGCAGCATCAGTGAAGGGCTCAGGGCCTGACCACCCTGGTGCCCACCTGTAACTGTTAAGTTCTGGCTGTAGGAGCAGCACAGGGACAAGGGGCAGGACACAACAAGACCCCTCATGTCCTACTGGTGCATGTTTAAGTCAGTTCAGAATTTCTGGACAGAAATCTGTGAAATTATTAAAATACCTTTGAAATGTGCCTATACGTTAATTCAGCAATCTCACATGTAGAAACTTACTCTAATAATCAGATACGTATTCAAAACGGTCTTATGAGTGACTACAATTGTGAAACTGTGAAGACAACTTAAGTATCCAACAATAATGGACTGGTTAAAATAATTACAATGTATGGATAGATACAGATTAGACATACAGAGAGATATCCACACAGAGGCATGGAAATTTCTTCACTTTTTATGTATTTTAAGAGGTGAGAATACAGGCTATTTCATATGCTTCCATTAATGAAAGAAATTACGTGTATATAGAAATGTGTCTGGAAGTATATTAAATTCACTCCAGAAATATTAGTGAGCATCTAGTACAGAAGGGCAGCACTGTACAGTGGTTGCAAGCACCCACCCTGCAGCCAGATAGCCTAAGTGAATCCCAAGTCTGCTGCTTCCTAGCCATGGACTTGGGCAAATCATGTATGCTCTCTCAGTGGAAAAGGACGCTATGAAGAAAAGTGCAGCCCGGTAAGGAGAATAGAGAGTGATGGGGTTGGACCTGGCGTATGAGTGAGAGTGGTTATGGGAGGCCTTTCTAAGGTCTGAAGAAGAAAACTGTAAGAAGTGAGGGAGCAGAGGGCAAGCACCCCAAATATCCAGGGAACAGAATCCCAAACGGAAGGAATCGCAAATGCAAAAGCCTGAGGTAGGGAGTTTGTGGAGTGTTCTGGGAAGAGCAGGAGGCGAGGGTGGCCATAGTAGAATAAATCATACCCAACTGTTCATAGTGGAATGCATGGAGCTAGTTTTCTCTTCATACTTGTTTGGATTTTTGCAATTAGCATGAAGTACTTTTACAATGGAAAACAGCAAAAATATTCGCATTTGGAAAAAGAAAATAGCGAGTTACTCTCTTTCTGATTACTCTCTCCGATGAGTATGATCAGTGTTCCGTTTCTTGAAAATACATGTTCATACTTTCTAAGCAAAATTCAAAGCCATCTGCTTATTCAGGCTCTCACGAGAGGGTTTAGCAGTGAGGAGTGTATGTTCATGATTCTGTTTGGGACAGTGCTGTTTTAATGCTTTGCTCTTTACCTTGCTTCCACCCTCCAACCGTGTTTGATTAGAAACCAATTTTAACTTTAAATGACTTTTTAAAAATTGGCATTTCCCTCATGTGCCAAAAGTAAGGAGCATATCTTTTAAAAGAAGAAAATGAATTTGATAAAACATTTTGCTTGGCTAGAAATGTTTTCAGTAGTTTATTAACTGCAAAATAATTCCCTACTGAATGCCAGAGATCTTGGGCAGGATGTTGCCTGGGGCTAAATAATATGTGTTCACCTTTTAATCACACTGACTTTTAATCACACTGAGCCGGCCTCTGGGGGGAAATGGAAAGTAAGTCCACCAGCATTCAACATATAGTCTTTATTTTAATGGAGAGGAGCTTTGAGCATGAATAGCACAAAATATCAGATAATTCAAAAAATGTTTATGATTTTGCTGGGTTATAGTATAGATTTACCATATAGGTATTTCCAACAATCTTGGAATTCACTCCCATTCAAATGATGAAACCACCTTGTGAAAACCTGAGGTAAGTTGAAAGTCCCAGTCTTATTCTTATTGCCTGTTTCTGCCTGATCTTAAAGCAGACTATATATTCATCATTTTCAAGAGCCATAGCTTGAAAAAAAATTATAGATTTCTTTGGTTCATCTTTGCAGGCAGGTTAATTCACTATGTTACCAATGCGACAGGGACGCTGACCATTGTTTATTCAGCTGTTGTACAGGTGCTTGACATTACAGCTGTATTGTAAGCAGTGAGGGTGGGAAATAGTGTCGTATTTACATTTTAATCCTGAGAAAATATCACAGTGTTTGGCAGATAACATATGTATAATATTTGTTTGTTGAAATTAAAAGACAGTTCTGGACCACAGTAACTTTATATTTCATATTGTAATAAAAGAGAAATTTGCAGCTTTGTTTCAATAGCAATTCTCTTCCTACCCTATTTCTAATTCTCCAGCAGGCCTGATAAGAAGGTCAGCAAGGAGGCAGCATAACTGCAGAAATTTGTTTCTTTATTACTGAGAACCACTCCAGTCTGAATTTATATTTTCAGCTTTATACCCTAATGTTTAAAATTTTGTGTTTTTTTCAAAGATGAGGCCAAAAGTAGTTATAGTGAAAAATCATTAATTATTCGGAACCAAAATGGGTCTTGTTCATTGTTTGGCTTTGGACACTATTATGGAAATCTGAAGTATTTGGGTTTTTTAAAATTTATTTTTATTTACTTGTTTTTCCTCCGTACATATATTTTTATACAATTTTTAAAGCTTACACTCCATTCACAGTTTTTACAAAATATTGGCCATATTCCCCGTGTTGTACAATACATCCCTGTAGCCTATCTTACACCCAATAGTTTGTACTTCTTACTCTCCTACCCCTGTATTGCCCTTCTCCCCTCCCCACTGGTAACCACTAATTTGTTCTCTATATCTGTCTGTTTCATTTTGTTATATTTACTAGTTTGTTGTATTTTTTAGATTCCACATATAAGTGATATCATACAGTATTTGTTTTCTCTGACTTATTTCACTTAGAATAATGCCCTCCAAGACCATCCATGTTGCTGCAAATGGCAAAATTTTGTTCTTTTTTATGGTTGAGTAGTATTCCATTGTATATATATACCACATCTTCTTTAATCTGAAGAATTTGGTTTTGTTTTGCTTGGGGAAAAAACACACAGAGTACCAGAGATTTAACAGAATTAAGTAGATTAGCCATTCTGAATGCACTTTCCACCCTCAAACTCACCCCTAATTCTATGGTGATGATTAATCCTCCTATGAAAGCAACAAAAACAGAGAGGGGAGCATTTAAAGCAAATTATCAGCCTGTCATTAACAATATACCTCTCAAAGCATTGCAGAGATGTTTCTGCTTGCCAGTCTCTTCTTTTTTCTTACCTATAGGCCATTAAAATGCCTTAGTGCAGTCTTCAGGTACACTCCAATGGCTACCTTCAGTTACCTCTGTGTATTTCTTTTTATTCCTTGAAATCCCCACTTCTGCAAATTATTACAAGGTAGAGGTATAGACAGTAATTGGCAACCTTTGGCTGCATTATTGAGGAGATTTGTCTTCTTCCAATACATTTTGCAAAACTCCAGCTACTAGTCACTATTAGTAAATGGCCTCTCTCTCTTTTCACACGGTGGTATACTTTTCTGACTTTCCTCAATGGGTGTTTGTTTTCAACATAGCTCAAACAGCAATTTCTGAGTTTCGTTGCAGTGATTAGAAGATTTTACAGTTCCTGTCCTTTTATCAGGAACTTCCATTTTGTATATGAACAAAATATTATCTCCCTCTAGGCTGAAGCCATGAGTTTCCTAACACTTCCCATCTTACACTGCTGTGGGCGGCAGCTCCGGACTTCTGAAACAGTGCATTCCCTGTCAGACAGTCTACACACTGACATCCAACAAAACAGCAGCTGAAATCTTTTTTTTAAGAGCTAGAACCTCATTCATCACCTGCTAGCAATTTAAAGTTTTCAAATTATACTGTATCATAGTCTTTAGGAATGTTCTATTTATGACACATTGCTCTCATTTCAGTATAGTTTTGTGGGTGGGCACGTCATAGTAGGAGCTAAAGCAGAAGACAAAGTTCATTAAATAATCATTACACACTTTATAATATATGCACCTAATAAATGCATTGAAAGATTTAAAATATTCCAGGGAGGATGTATTCACAGAGGCAGTTTGAAATATGATTTGAGAAATTATAAAAATATATTTATCAAATACAGACAACCAATCTGTGTATTTCAAGGGAAAATATTTAAACTCTGACTTCACTTCCTATCCATCATTAAGGCCAATTTCTAATGCTCTAATATTTTATTTCTGCTACAAACTTACCACCATTTACTTTGTCTCTACTATATTCTGCTTAAGGAAAAAATAATATATGGGTGTGTGTGTGTGTATGTATTTATATATATATATATATATATATATATATGCATATATATATATCAAGATATACATCAAGTTTATAGCAAACATTGGGTGAAAATTAAACTGAAAATGTAGTAAATAATGAAAAAGATAAATGAAACAAGTTATTAGTCTGGATTATTGCTTTGAATGGATTAATTTGACAGCATAACATAATAATGATTAATCTACCTTTGAACACATATCTATTTTGTCTTTCCTTTCTCACTGATAAAGTTAATATATATGTTAAAGAATGTCTGCTAAGGTGGTCATTAAATAGTTTGTTATTATTAGCAAAAGCCTGGTATTTAAAGATATCAGACCCTCTAGATCTAACACAGAGACAGAAGTGTCCTCGGTATTACCGTTTTTGCTTTGGGAAGAATAGTTCATGTGGCCACTTAAATAACAGACACAAGACCGTGAGCGCTCACTGCTTTGGATAAAACTTTCGCAGATTTTATTTGTTTTTGTTTTTGTTTTTAACAGAGGTCGATTAACCCCAAATTACTTTGTATATATAATTTAATTTTCTGGGCATAATATAAGAAAATTCGCATAAGGCATGAAGAGCCATCTGAGAAGAAAATGATTCAGATCCCAACCTCTTCCTTTTTAGAGAAAGTAGCCTGGACAGATGATCTGGTCCAGTTCCAAACTCACCTTGGGCCCTCAGACAATTCCACAGAGAGCTCAAGAGCTGAGATGGCACTTCAGTTTTCCCAAATTGAGGCACCGGGACCAGGACTTGTTCTCCCCATAACAACCAGACATTGGATGCAGGCCGCTTCAGAGGAAGGGGTACACCTTTAACTGGGGCAATTGAAGGAATGCAACTGTGAGCGTCCTGGCAGCCCTAGCTTTAAGTGCCTTCACCTTGGAGGGAATATTCTAGGTGAAACTAGCATGTGTTACACCAGGTTCTTTCAACCATCAAAATTAAATCGAAAGATAATAAAAATATCCAGATAAAATTCTGGAATAAATATTACATTGCATGTTTTCTAAACAAAGAAAAAGAAGAGAGCAAAGAGGAGAGAGAAAGAGAAGGATGAGGTAATATCTTTAAATACCTATTCTCACAAAACATGATGCCTTACACATAATATGTATGCTGAGTAAATAAATTAATGAAAAACAAAGCTATTCTTTTCATTCTGTACAAATATCACATGCATTTATTGCTTATATTACAAACATCTTCAAGAAATCCTGCCTCACTCATTATCATTCATGAAGACTGAAGCTTTGATTGCTTCCTTATAGACTTTTCTGAATATTATCTTATAGCAAGAGTTAATTTGTGTAGATATATTTAACATTTGGCAGGAAATTTACTCTCCTTAACCAATACAATGCAGACAATTGGGTTTATTTTTTTGAAAAGAAAAGTGAAGCAAATGAAATATATTTAGTAAACTCATTATTTTGTAGCCTTCATTGGTCTGTACCCAGTAATGTTAATGGTACTTTAACTTATCTACAAAACGGAAATAGAGTTACAGATGTAGAAAACAAACCCATGGTTACAAGGGGTGGGGGGATTGACATATACACACTACTATATATAAAATGGATAACTAATAAGGACCTATTGTATAGAACCGGGAACTCTACTCAATACTGTGTAATGGCCTATGTGGGAAAAGAATCTAAAAAAGAGTGGATAAATATATATGTATAACTAATTCACTTTGCTGAACACCTGAAACTAACGCAATACTGTAAATCAACTATATTCCAATAAAAATTTTAAAAATCTCAGTAATTAAATGTGCTTTGAAATAACTCTTTAAATATTCAACCATTACCATAATTTATATTAACAATATCTACTCACTTCTAACCAAAAGGACTATTTTTTTCTTAATTTTCTTTATATTCATTTCAGATTACACTATTTTTTCTGGTTTCAGGTATATTAAAACTTTGAAGAATGATAAATGTTCACCAAGTATATTTAGATTTTATAATTATCCTTAGAAGCATTTTACATTTGAGCTATTATTCCATATAATTCCATATTTCTTCTTTACAGAAAGTTGCTGCCATAATAAATCATAATCTTTAATTAAAAGGAGCTATCCAACTCAAAACGTCAAATACCTACCTACAAGCTATATCAAGTAGTCCTAAATGTAAAGGCTTCCAAAATTTTTTCACATTCTTTGTAATAGAAAGATTATTTTAACAAGAAACACCATTTATATACTAGTAAAATATTAAAGTTTTATTCTTCAAACCTTTGAACGGTGTTATCTGGTCAAACAAAGTATTGTGCTAGATGCTATGGAAATAAAGCAACAAATAAGCTCTTTTATCTGTCTTCATAAATGTTATAACATTGAACTAAGAGATTATGAAAATAATGTATCATAATAAAAAATAAATTAAAATAAGTAAAATAAAGTTAGTATAAGCAAAGAGAAATGCTCAAATTATTTCAATCATAAGGATGAGGGAAGATTTTATATTAACCTCTAATAAAATATTTATCTCAGAGTACTGTAACTGTTTCCTTCTCTTCCTCTCCCACTGAACTGTGAATTTATAAGTGGGATTAGGTGTATATCACAGTATTTCCTATGCGTGTCACAGAACTCTGAGCTAACAGATGATCTTCTAGATTTTAGGTGAGTTAATATGTAAACATCTTTCACCTTGAAGGATGAGTACCAGTTCCATAGAGAGCTTTCCAAGATGAGAGTGAGCTGTTGGCTTGTTCACTCAAGTCAGTTGAACATATAATCATCTTGAGGAATGCAGAGGCAAATGTTTCTGAAGTAATAGGTTGATAGCATATTATAGAATACCTTGAATGCCATACAGCAGAATTTGATATTTACTCCTCTTGTAGGTAAAGGGTTGAGAATTTGCTTCATAATAACATAACATAATCTGAGTGTTCTTTAGGATATTGGGTTACTTAAGTCACATCCTTTATTTCATTTGGATTCCCATTACTAACTTTTTTAACCCAATCCTAGAAGGGAAGTCAAAGGAAACAAAAGAGATGGACTAGACTAGTTTTGCTCCTAATTTAGATAAGCCAGTTCCAGAAACGAGGGATTTAGGAAACTGGAATATATTTTTTAAAACATATCTCTATTAAATATCTGCTATATTTCAGATAAAAATTACATTCTTTGAATATGTTTCTAATTTAAAGAAATCCCTGTGTATTGTTTCAATTATCAATTCTTTGTAAATACTACTTCTATGGTTAATTGCATCCCACAAATCTAATCTTACTGAAAAAGGATTGCATTAGCTAAAGTGAATTCAAATCTGTTCAGCATATATTTAATATACACCTAACTCAGAACTCAAAATTGGAACTCAGAATTGTTGAAGGGAACATCTCAGTTGTTGAAGGTAACTCCTGAGTATGAAATTTCTCTCTTCATCCAGAAAGAGTTAACAATTTCTTCCAAACTTAGTCCAACGTGAGAATTTGTCACAAATTTGAAACTGGAGGCCTTTACCAGACTATAGATTTTACCACATATATGGGCAATTGAGAAGAAAAATGAGAAATTTTATACAATTAAACTGCGTTAAAAACATATCAGAGACTTCATGCTTCAGCACAAACATTTTAAAAACTTGAAAGGAAAAAGAAAAACCTTGACACAATAAAAAATAAATGACTTTTCTTGGATTTGTCAAAAAATATTTTGTGGGGCAAATAGTCACCATAAAATCTGGAAAGGAAAGTGAATTCAGAGAGTCAAAGTTGAGATCTGCTTACCTGGAGCAAAAGCCACTGGGGCTATAAAATTGTAAGAACATGAGCTAATTTTGATAAATTGCTGGAGACTGAATTTGAACTACCATGAGTGTGAGAAGGTCTTAAGAGGACCTCATACTTTCATGGGACTTTCTGCCTGGAATCCCACCAAATTCTCCAGTGAAAATCTGAGAAAGATCCCCTCTGGTTGTAGCAGGACGAGGATAGGAGTAATTATTGTGAAATATACCAAGAGTCTTCTCTCTAACAAAGCCAACTTTCCAGGAGGAAAGAACTTACCAGAGCCTTGTCTCAGAACCACTGGGGAAAAGGCATTCCTCTTACTCTAGTCATGTCTGGCATTCCTGTCTCAACTGGAGTTGGGGAGTGAGAGAAGGAAGCTATTTAAGAAGTAACATGTATAAAAGTCACAGCCAAAATATAGGTCTTCTGAAAGAGTGAGATTTCATTGGAAGGTTATAGTGATTTTAAAGTGTATATGGAAAGACAAAAGGCATAGAATAGCCCAGACAACACTGAAAAAGAAGACAGAATTGGAGGACTCAATTTTAAAATTTCACATAAGGCCATAGTAGTCAAGAAACCATGGTATTGGCAAAAACAAAGACACCACAGATAAAGGAACAGAATAGAGAGCCCAGAAATAGACCCACAAATATAATCAACTGATTTTGACAAAGGTACAATAGTAATTCAGTGAAGAAAATAGAACCTTTTCAACAAACATCTCTGGAACAATTGTATATCCACATGCAAAAAATAGAAAAAAGAACCTAGACACAAACTCATCACTTATATTAAAAAAATGACTGAAAATGGATCAATGATCTAAAAAGCTTCTAGAAGAAAACATAAGAGAAAATTTGAGTTACCTTGGGTTTTGTGGTGAGGTTTCAGATACAACACTAAAAATATGATCCATAAAAGAAAAAACTGAGAAGTTGGGTTTTATCAAAAATAATTGCTCTGTGAAAGACAAATGGAGAAAATATTTGCAAATCATATGTTTGGTAAAGAACTGTATCCAAAATATACAAAGGTCATTTGAAATTTAACAACAAAACCCAAAACCTCAATGAAAAAAATGGGCAAAAGATCTCAACAAACAGCTCATCAAAGAATATATATATACATATATATATAACAAATAAGACTATGAAAAGATCTTCAACATCATTTGTCAGTAGGAAAGTGCAAATTAAATCAACAATAAGATATTATTACACACCTATTAGAATGACTAGAATTCACAGATTTGACAATACCAATTGCTGGCAAAAATATGGAGCAACTGAATCTCTCATTCATTGCTGGTGAGAATGCAAAATTGAAAGGCAATTTGGAAGCTGCTAATAAAGCTAAACATTGTCTTAGCCTACAATCCAACAATTATGCTGCTATATATTTATCCAACTGATTTGAAAAATGATATGTACACAAAATCTGCTCACAGATGTTTACAGCAATTTTATCCATAATTGTGAAAAAGCTGAAAACAAACAAGATGTCTTTCAATAGGTGAATGGGTAAAAAAAAGCTGTGTAAATCCATATGATGGAATATTATTCAGTGATAAAAGGAAATGAGCTATCAAGCCACAAGTAGACATGGCTGAATCTGAAATTCATATTGCTGAATGAAAGAAGATAGTCTGAAAAATTTACATACTACATGACTCCAGTTATAGGACACTTGGTAAAGAAAAAAACACCCAAACAAACAAAGATAAGAAAAAGATAAGTGGTTCCTAGGAGTTTGGGGTTGGAAAGAGTTGAATGGTTGAAGCACAGAACTTTTTCAGGCAGTGAGTGTTCAGTATGATAGTGGAATGGTGAATACATGACATTTTGCATTTGGTAAAACCACTGTAACTTTACAGCAGAAAGAGTGAACATTAATGTATGCAAATTTAAAAGTTTTTCCAAAGTTGAGGGATCCAAAGATGGAATGTAGAAGGTGAAAAAAGAAGTTTTATAACTGTATGAAACAACCTCAGTGAAGGGATGACCAACAAAGATGCTAATGTAATAACTTTGGAAATGAATGGAATCTATAAGAATAAAGACAAAAGTGTGCATAGCACTATTCTGTTCTTTTTTGATGAAGCTGTTCCCACTGGCATGTGGGTTAGCAATTCTGAAAGCCCTATGTATGGATACTGGAATTAAACAAGTAAATGTATAGCAGATGATGGGAACCAGGTTTCTCACTGTTGAAGTGGGAGTATAAGCAAGGGGAGGAGGTTAGAGTGATCCATGTGGTAAGAGATGAGTCAGAGACTCTAATGAATTCAAGTTTAGTTTAATATAGATGCAGGTAGGTATTTATAGAGAAATATTTGTAGATGTGTATATATAAGTGGGTTAGTATAGGTACATACATCCACTAAGTCTGTCAGTTTAGAGGGTCTAAGAACAACAAGAACTTAGTAGTAATAAACACATCTAGTGCACAGATCTTGGTTTCTTATATACCATTCTCCTATAATAATAACCAGAGATCCAGGAGAAAGGGTTGATTCTAGGAATAGGGTAGGAAGTATACAAGATGAGCCTACAGCATCTTTAGTGCTCGAATACAAGTACTCAAAAGAAAAAAATGATGTGTAAAAGGGGCCCCAGAGCCAACCCCAATGGTCGAAGCTGGAATAATTTGAGTTAAAAAAAAATTACAAAATATGGACTTGACTTAGTAATAATAATAATAATAATGATGATGATGGTATATCAATATTGGTTCACAAATTGTGACAAATGTACCCACTAATCCAAGTTGTTAGTAATAGGGGAAACTATGTATGGTGTATATGAGGACCCTCTTTAGTCTTTTTACAATAATTCTGCAAATCTAAAATTATTCTAAAATAAAAAGGTTATTTTTAAAAACCATACACTCTCCAGAGCTAAGTATATGTTTATGGTTTGAAATATCTATGGATAGATGACAATATCACATCCCAAACATCATTTAAAGGTCTTATGCACAGGTTTCAAGTCCATTAAACTTGCAAGCTGCTCATACTACATAGTCTAAGCCAATTTTATGCCAAAAGACAAGCCCCAAAACATTTCCAAAACAATTTTTAAAACACATTTTTTATCCATAAAGTCAAAACTAATGTTTTGCATTTTCTGTCAGATTAAATTTTACATTCCTTTTAATCTTTATTGCTTGTATATGAGATGCATTTCAGGTTTCAGAACAAAATTCACTTAGACAAGTAAATGACTTCTGTGCTGTATATTTCCACACATTAATAGCATGATTTACATGCTAAAGAAATGAAATCTTTATTCTGCTGCGGCCACCATGGATTAATTTAATGAATTGAATAGTTTGGATTGCCTTCTGAGAGAGAGAAGGTTAAAAGGTACATTTTGCTAAATATTTAAAATCTTTAACCTTTGTGGTATAGATCTCCATGATTAAAAAAAAATACATAAAGTACAGTAGTATCTTGCTTGAAATTTTTTCCTTTGTAAACTCACAGGGAATTTACATGATTCTTTGAATTAATACACAGTATTTTGTAAATGCTATAATTCTGCTATGGAAGAATTTCCAAACGTGTTATCAGATTTTCTATGATTTTGTTTTATCAAACCTGGGTGTATAGAGGAAAAAATTGTACATATGTGCAAGTGTCATGAAGAGTCTCTTCAGCAGTAACACATGGGATCGCCTTAGAATTCACTGATTCCATTCCTAAATGAATGGCCTTCAGAGTTCTAATTAATTTTTAAATTGGTCACTTGTGGAAAAATTAAGAGCTATCTTTTGATTTGTGTTTTTGGAACTTCTGTATCAATTTATTAGTTGACATCTGGTATTTCCATCACAAAATGTCAAACGTAAGGGCAGCCCATGTACTAGAGGCTTTTGTGAAGCAAAGGACTATATATAGAGCATCAGATTTTTTTTTCATTAAATATTCTCTTCTCACAATTAATATATTACAACGAATCTATCAAATGTGCAAGATGATTGAGGAATCTCTGTAAATATCTAAGGTAGTGTTCTGAGAAAAATTGATTAAAACGATCTCGTGTTAGGAAGGAAGAAAAATAAGTTTTAAGTCAGAAATTACCTTACAAAATGTGTTTTATATTCTTGATATAATTGGAGAAGACTTTCAGGGATTCAACATATAATAATAAAAGGCAAGAATTTAAAGTAATATATTTTCTTGAATCATTAAATGTAATCCAACCCGTAATGTTTCTATTTAGTATTTCATGTAGCATTTAGAATAAAGTAGGCTCCTTTTGAAGTTTGGACCTAAATGGACTTTTCATACATAAATATACTTTATTGTTTCATTATTTTTATACTTTTATATTATAAATATATACATTAACATCTGAAAGACAAAATTTTTTTTAAATTAAAATATTAACTATCTACAGAACATATTGTAGTTTGTCACTGCCCACAGCCACCAGCCTTTCCATTGCTGTCACTCTAGTCCTTTTCCAGAAGGCTTTGGACAAGAATCTGAAGACTTGAACTACTGGAAAGCCTTTCCATTCCAGCCAGATTGAAGTTGATTCTTTCCAGAAGGATCCCTTTTTGTCTAAATTATGATATCTGGCCTCTCTCACATGGAATTTCTATTGTCTGCCTTCTTTTCCTAGGTATGGGTCATATCTGTTCATTGCATGTGTCATAATTTTTGGTTGGAGACTGGACACTTTAGGTAATATATTGTAACAAATCTGGCTATTGATTTCCAATCCCCCTCTCCAGGGCTAGTTTTCATTATTATTTGCTTATATATTTAGTGACTAGGCTAGAATATTTCAGTGAAATGTATTAAGACCATTGTGTGAAATCTCTGATTTGCACCTCCTAAGGTATGGCCCTGGGTATATGCACATCACTGTGAGATCACAATTGTTTTAACAGGGCCTTCATGTCTGTCTTTTCCTGATCTCTCTATTAAGCTGTCTGCCTCTACTGTTATCACACCCAGCTCTTAGACTCTGCTAATTATGGACTGATTTCTCTATTGTTTTTGACAGTATCCTCAGGCATAAACTCTTCCACAGCCTGATCCAATTAAATATGGGCAGGGGTAGTTTTAAGGCCAGGTTTGTTCTGACTCCAGGAGGGCTCGTCTTAGTTGTCTGTTCCCCTGCTTGTCTCTGGTAAACTAGATGGCCTATAGTTTAGCTTGGTGATCTCACAGAGCTAACAGCCTCTTAATTATTATTATTATTATTTTTTAATTAATTATTTATTTATTTATTTTTGGCTGTGTTGGGTCTTCGTTTCTGTGCGAGGGCTTTCTCTAGTTGTGGCAAGCGGGGGCCACTCTTCGTCGCGATGCGCGGGCCTCTCACTATCGCGGCCTCTCTTGTTGCCGAGCACAGGCTCCAGACGCGCAGGCTCAGCAATTGTGGCTCATGGGCTTAGCCGCTCCGCAGCATGTGGGATCTTCCCAGACCAGGGCTCGAACCCGCGTCCCCTACATTGGCAGGCAGATTCTCAACCACTGCGCCACCAGGGAAGCCCCAGCCTCTTAATTATTTACCACGTAATCTCCACTGTTTTTGAGTGCCCTTAGTACTGAAATTACTCACACTTTGTATTAAATTGAGTTAGCTCCTTTGGTGAAAGCTTTGGAGTTCTCTGATTTTATGGACGGTAACTGAGCAACTGCTCTGGACACTGGGAGGGGGCAGTAGCCTCTGTTTTTCTCAGCTTGCTTCTCCTGGCATTGAACATCTGCCCTATGAGCGAGCTAAGGTGAAGGTGATCAGAGCCCTAACGTTCTTGTCTTGCCTTGCCTACATGGAGCATCAGGTGGAGCATCTACCCTATGAGTGGAGTCTCCGACTTCTCAATTTCACTCACCAACAATTTGGACTCTGCAACTCAGAGTTGAAGGGAATGAGCAATGCTGGTGGCCTACCCTTCCTAGGAGATAAAGTGTCCCTTGATTGGTAGCTTAGAAGAGAAGAAGTGCTGTCCTCTTGGTCACATCTACCCGGAGTGGAGCTTCTGTTAAGCTGAGCTGGTGGTGGGGAGGAACTGAAGGAGGGCAGAAGAGGGATGTGAGATGTGGCTCAGCTTCCACAGACTCAGTGTATTTACCAAGTTTTAGTGGATTTTCTTGAATAAATATTTCTTCATTTATTTGCTGTACACTCTTAGGACAATTTCCAGAGACTTTAAATACTTACATCTGTGTGTGTGTACAGATATAGGTATACCATTCTGTTTATGTATGTATGTATGTATCTAACTAGCTATCATCTATCTATCTCTTGCTTCTTTCACTGGGAAGTAGGTTCATGGAGGTCCACCTGCTACCATTCCTAAAGTGGAAGACCCCGTTAATATCATTATTTTTTGAGCCAGCTGTGCTAAGCTATCATCAGTAGTAACAAGATCTTCTAATCTCACACTATTTTTTAACCAGGACAATCATAGGGTCTTGGGCTTCCCTGGTAGTGCAGTGGTTGAGAATCTGCCTGCCAATGCAGGGGACACAGGTTCGAGCCCTGGTCTAGGAAGATCCCACATGCCGTGGAGCAGCTGGGCCCGTGAGCCACAATTACTGAGCCTGCGCGTCTGGAGCCTGTGCTCCGCAACAAGAGAGGCCGCGATAGTGAGAGGCCTGCGCATGGCGATGAAGAGTGGCCCCCGCTTGCTGCAACTAGAGAAAGCCCTCGCACAGAAACGAAGACCCAACACAGCCATAAATAAATAAATAAATAAATAAAAATTTTTTAAAAATCCCATATATTAAAAAAAAATAACTATGAGATGTCATTTGTATATTAAAAAAAAAAAAAATCAAAGGGTCTTGTAAGAGTTCAGTGCTGGTGTCTGTAGCTTCAGAGCTCTTTCTTTTCCTTCAAACTTTCCCCCGGGAGAACAAGAGCCTCAACCTCTCCAAAACCTGATTTAAACAGAAAATATGACTTTTAGTAACTTTCTAACCTGTTAAACATGAATACACTGTAAATTCTTGTTATAAACAGTATATTAAAGTCTTTAGCTTATTTTGTGCTACAAAATATGATTGTTCTAATGGATAAAATCTGTCATATTCATATGGTAAAATACTATTCAGCAATAAAAAGGAACAAACTATTGATCCATGCTTCAATGTGGATGAACCTCAAAAACATTATGCTAAGTGAAAGAAGTCAAATGTAAAATACTACGTATTATATGATTTTATTTATATGAATTGCTCAGAGAAGGGAAATCTTTAGAGACAGAAAGAAGATTAATGTTTGCCTGAGGTTGGGGGAGGGAAAGGAGACTACAAATAGGAACAAGAGATCTTCTGGGGAGTGATAAAGATATTCTAAAATTGAATTTTAGTGACGGTTGCAGAACTCTGTAATTTACTAAAACTCGTTGAGTTGTACACTTAAATTGAGATAATATATGGTATTAAAATTATACTTTAATAGAGTCGTTAAAATATGATTGTCTTATTTGTCCCTATAATCCCTATATTTTGCACAATACCTAGGACATAACATGTTCAATAATGCTGATTACATGAATGAATCAATTAACTAATATAAAATCCCACTGGACACAGAGATCAACTCCTTGCCCAGGTGGTAGTGAAGAGCACCAAGCATCTATGGATCTATATAAGTTCACCATGTACTAGGAGAGGCAAATGAGTAACAAAACACACAACATGGAAATAATAGGAAATTAGAGGCAAATCCTATCTGGGTCTATCTCTGATGATCAAGTAGATGGCTACTTTAGGACTGTTCCACCCCCACTCCACACCTCTACTAGGAGAAATGTACACAAAGAAGGATGATAAGATGAAGAGAAAAGGATTCAGGATCCCCTCTATACCCACCATGTTTCAATAAAAGGAGATCACTACTATCTGATTTTGTACTGTTAAGATATCTAAGTTTTCATTTAAAGAAACTCTCCATGACCAGCAAAAAACAAAAAGTGTATAAGCAATTTTGAATAATCACATTGATCTCAATGTCAATTGATTTTAAGCAAAGTATTTCCTAACTGACTTTAGAGATCATGTCTCAAGAAGTCTTCTTTGACTTCAAGTCTTAGCACCCTTTGCTTATCCATAACATAGGGCCAACCACACATCAGGTTGGTAAGTGTTGGGCAAGCACTTTCTCATCCATCATTCTACTCCTGGGAACAGAGTAGGTTCTTAAATAAATATTTATTGCATGATTTAATTATATCTTGAAGTTACTAAAACACCATGCCAAACAAACTCAATATTGTAACATACCTTGCAACTCTTAAATGGCTGTACTAAGCACGATATCCATTTGCCAAATTACGATACGTTTCATTACCCTCTTATGCCCACATTGAGATGTTGGTATGTTAAGAAACTTACTGAATAATCTGTGACAGGTTATGTACATGCTACTCTGTTCACAGGACCATTTTGCCTGATAAAAAACAACATAAGACCAGTATGAAAATTATTTTTTCCAATTCAAAGTATTATAAACTTTAGCCTCTAATGAAAATACAAAACCATTTAAAAGTAAATTTCTCTTTTTCACAAAGTGTTCAAAATTACCCCACTAACTATATTTAAAGGTTTTGGTTTAATCATTGTTTTACATACTAGAAATGTTTCAGGCATCCAGTCTCTGACCTGGCCCTGGATAGAAGACTTTTGCCTTCTGTTCTTTATTAACTTAGGCATTTCTGTTCCCATTGAAGTGAGAAGAAAAGAGAAAGGAAGTGAAATTTAAATGAGAAGATTTAGTTACATGATTATAATGCCAATAAAAAATTTGGTATGGGTTGAGGTTGAGAAGTATTGCTAAATGCAGTTTTTCAATTATCTATGGATTTCAATTATCCAGGGATCCCTCTCCTTTATTAGAATAAATCACTGTGAGTTAACGTAACTTATTTGGATAGAATTTAAATCTCACCACACTCAACTTCATTATCTGGAGCAGGGCTTTCATTTTCAAAGACTGAAAGGAATTTAGGAAATTACATGATTGTTAGTTTTTCCTGTCTCTGAAAAAGCTGACACAAAGTGTTTCACACAAGGAAACAATAAACCAGAAACATTTTCAGTTAGTCTCTTTTTAGTACTTCATTGATTATAAGACATATTTTATCATATTCCTGAAACTTAATGGCTATGATACTTGGAAAATATGTTGAGACATAAGAATATGCACAGAGGGCTTCCCTGGTGGTGCAGTGGTTAAGAATCTGCCTGCCAGTGCAAGGGACATAGGTTCCACCCTGGTCCGGGAAGATCCCACATGCCACGGAGCAACGAAGCCCATGTACCACAACTACTGAGCCTGCACTCTAGAGCCTGTGAGCCACAACTGCTGAGCCCATGTGCCACAACTACTGAAGCCCACACACCTACAGCCTGTGCTCTGCAACAAGAGAAGCCACCGCAATGAGAAGCTCACGCACCGTAACAAAGAGTAGCCCCAACTTGCTGCAACTAGAGAAAGCCCACGTGCAGCAACGAAGATGCAACCCAGCCAAAAATAAAAATAAATAAAATAAAGAAATTGAAGAAAAGAATATGCATAGATATACAAATTTAATTCATGTATACTACATGCACATAGATGAATAAGTTCTAGTACCAAAGTCTTGAAAGAAATATCTAAATTTAAATACTTATATATGAAAACATCCCACAAAAGTTTACTGCCTTCCTGAATAGATGTTCAACATTAACTCATGGCATCAAGGCAGTGATTAAATCATAGTTAAGAAAATATGATACAAATGAGCTTATTTACAAAACAGAAACAGACTCACAGACATAGAAAATAAGTTTATGGTTACCAAAGGGGAAAGGTAGAGGGAAGGGATAAATTAGGAGTTTGAGATTAGTAGATATAAACTACTATATGTAAAATAAACAACAAGGTCTTATTGTATAGCACAGGCAACTATGTTCAATATCTTGTAATAACCTATAACAGAAAAGAATCTGAAAAAGTATATATATATATATATATATATATATGTATATATGTCTTTGCTGTACACCAAAAACTAACACACCATTGTAAATCAACTATACTTCAATAAAAAACAGACAAACAAACAAAAGAACATGGGCCAAGGAATTTGATCATGATTCCTTTGTGTTTCAGTTTCCTTCTGGGTGAAATAGATACAATAATGGGTTTTTGTGAGAAACATTATAAACGTGTATATGTGTGTGTAAGCACAGTGCCTTGTGCATAGCTAATTAGTAGTTGCACTATGGTTGTTATTTCCTTCCTTTTGCTGACTTTGGGCTTTGTTTGTTCTTTTTCTAATTCTTTTAGGTGGTAGGTTAGGTTGCTCATTTGAAGTTTTTCTTGTTTTTTGAAGGCCTTTAACCCTATGGAATTCCTTCTTAGAACTGCTTTTGCTGCATCCCATACATTTTGCAAAGATGAATTTTCATTTTCATTTGTCTCAAGGTATTTTCTGATTTTCTCTTTTATTTCATCACTGACCTTTGGATGAACATGTTTTTAATAGCACTTTGTTTAGTCTCCATGTGCTTGTTCTCTTCCTGTTTCTAGTTTCATACCTTTGTGGTCAGAAAAGATGCTTGATATAATTTCTATCCTCTTAAATTTGTTGAGGCTTGTTTTGTGACCTAGTATGTGAGCTATCCTGGAGAAGGTCCCAGGTACACTTGAAAAGACTGTGTATTCTGCTTTTCTTGGATGTAGTGTCCTGTAGATATCAATTAAGTTCAACTGATCTATTGTGTCATTTAAGACCTCTGTTGCCTTATTGATTTTCTATCTGTACGATCTGTTCATAGATGTCAGTAGGGTGTTTAGGTCTCCTACTATTATTGTATTATTATCAGTTTCTCCCTTTATGCCTGTTAGTACTTACTTTATATATTTAGGTGCTCCTCTATTGAGTGCATATATGTTAATGAATATAATATCCTTTTCATGTATTGATTCCTTTATTATTATATAATGCCCTTCTTTGTCTTTCATTATAACCTTTGTTTTAAAGTCTATTTTGTCTGATATGAATATTGCTACCCTCGTTTTATTGTTGTTTCTGTTTGCATGAAATATCTTTTCCAACCCCTCACTTTCAGTTTGTGTGTCTTTCACCTTGAAGTGAGTCTCCTATAGGCAGCATATTGAAGGGTCTTGATTTTTTATTCAATCAGCCACCCTACGTCTTTTGATCAGAACATTTAGTCCATTGACATTTAAAGCAATTATTGATAGGTATGTACTTGTTGTCATTTTATTCCTTGTTTTCCTGTTGTTTTTGTGGTTCTTTTTTCTTTATTTCTTCTTTCTGTTTCTACCATTGTGGTTTGATGATT